>NW_018164513.1:154344-165633 GCF_001263595.1 Phalaenopsis equestris | reverse complement strand
GTCGATGGCGCCGTCGGCGCCCTAGTGCAATTCTCCACATTTTTGTCCTTTTTGCTCCAAATTTGCTTCTTTTTGCATCTTTTTGCTCCATTGACCTTAATTCATCATTCATGCAACAAAACATCAAAAATACCTTTCTTTAAAGTGCAATATCATTAAAAATAGTATAAAAGAGGTACAAGAATCTTAACATATTTTCCTTTGGTCAGCGTGTCACTCTAAAGTCCTTTAATTCTACGCCCTTCAAAGTGAATTTCCCTATTTATTTGCATCAACCCCCCATGAACTAGATTCTCATCCATAAAATCAAATGTGATTTTTACCATTTGTTGATTGGGACAATACCATCTCAGATCTTACATTTTCTCACAATAGGTATTAACATCTTAATTGGCCAAATCAAGAAGTAAATGAAGTGCAAGGTTTCAAATCATCACAACATCACAACTTCTTCCAACATTAAATTCTAATACTTCAAACAACTTTTCTCCAATACTTAATCACTTATCATTTTAAGGAAAAAGATAAAAGAAAACTACTCATAATTCATGGAGAAAACACAACCATACTTGAGTTTAAAAGTAGAAATTATGCACACAAATAAGAAGTCTAAATTAAAATCACATGTAGTCACAAAGATAAACATTTTTCTCAAATCCTCTCCACCAAATGTCTTGAAGTTTCTTTGAATCTCTTCATTCACTCATAGTAAAAAATAAACTCAAAATAAAAGGAAAAAGTGGTCGCCAGCGGCGGCAGCAATGATGGGTGGCGGTTACTCTGGATGGATCGATGATGATTGACTAGCCTCTTCTTTGGATGATCCAATTCTTCTTTTATAAAATCCAAAAGGTGCCTTGGTTTCTCTTCAAAATGTGTCCCCATTCAATGAATCTTATAGAATTTGCCTCCTTTCAAAAGCCAATTGAATGAATTTTCGTGTTCATTAACTATTTCCCATGTTTTCACCAAAGGTTGCATCAAACGCCTCTTCAAAAATTCGTCCAATTTCAACGAATCATCAAATAACTACTTCTGGATCTTAAGCGTGAAGTACCTGGTGCTTAGGCGCAGCTCTCTCTATTTAACTGACGCTTAAGCACCAATCCTGGGCGCTTAGGCACCTCTATTCATTTTTGCATCTTCTTTATTTTTACTTCAAATTTGATCATTTTTCACTCCTTTTATCATTTTTTCTCAATTTGATTGTACCTGAAAGAAAAAACACACCAATACCTTTCATTAAAGCGCAATATCTCAAAAATAAATATAAAAATGTGTACATAAAGACTATGCATTTTAGATGTATCAAAATCCATTTTAGATGTATCAAAATCCAAACTTAAAATGTTACTTATCCTCAAGTGACACTTCAAGCCTTTAAAAACTAAATAAGTATATTATGTATATGAGTTTCTTTAAGAGTTTCTAAAATTTTGATGCAGAAATATTGTAGTCAAATTTAGAAAAAAAAATCTATGAATGAGACCAACTTAGAGTTTATAAATTTTTAATGTAAATAAGTCTAAAAATATGTGTTTCTATCTAGTTCAAAAATATTGTAAGTTCTCCAAATATAGAGTTTAGGCATTCTATCTTCTCAACTTAAAAATTTTTATTAAGCATAATTTTACTTACTATATTATATCTTTATGCTTAAGAATTTCTCAAGTTTTATACTTTAAAAAGATCAGATGTGGAATAATTTTTTATTAGGCACTAATTCTCAAGCTTCTCCTCCCTTTTTGAACATTTTTTTTCAGGTAAGGATTAATATATCTGGATATGCCTTTAATGATTTTGAATTCCACTCTTCCTTTCCTAAAGCAAAGAGTTGAAATATTTCCTTAATATTTCCTTTACTTAAAAACTTAAAAACACAATAATAGTTTTTAAAAATTACTTTCAATAATATAAATTTAAGTTTTGAAAATAAAAGTCTAATTCTTCTACATTTTTTAAAAATACAATTTCTCCTATTAAAGATAGTTATACAATATTTATCATTTCCACACTAAAAAATTTTTAACTTTAAGGTTTTTTTTCATTACTATAAACTTTAACTAAATTCTTTTACTCATTTTTATATTCAAAATTTTACTTCCCAAATATAACTTCATATACATGATCATTTTTCTTCAAATGAAAATCACATTTATTTAAAGTACTTTTAAGAACAAATAAATTTTAAGTTTTCAGAAAATTTTCATCCCCCCTCAACCTTAAATTGTTAATTAGATAAAAAATTTTAGCATCATATATATATTGGCAAGAATGAAAACTAAAAAAAACATGCTAGCAGGAATTTTTACATCCTAAATATACAAGTACAAAAATTAAAAATAGAAGTAAACATTAAACTGATCTAATTTTAAGTTACTTAACATATGGAGATTCATTGGACTTCTTTGCAATGGAGTATAACATAAAAGCAAAGAAACACACTAACAAACATACATGACTGCAACATAAGGAAAAATTTCTAGTAGTAAATTAAAAATTTTAAACATGCAGCTTTTAAGTAAAGTTAGTTATATTCAAAACCTTCCTAAGATCCTGAATTAAGTTCAGCACAAACTAACTAACTACAATTAAAACACAATTAACACAATTACTATAACTTATCTGAGAACAAATAAATTTTAAGTTTTCAGAAAATTTTCATCCCCCCTCAAACTTAAATTGTTAATTAGATAAAAAATTTTAGCATCATATATATATTGGCAAGAATGAAAACTAAAAAAAACATGCTAGCAGGAATTTTTACATCCTAAATATACAAGTACAAAAATTATAAATAGGAGTAAAAATTATATTTGATTAAATTTTAATTTACTTAACATATAGAGATTTATTAGACTTCTATACAGTGGAAGATAAGATAATTCAAACAAACACACTAACAATTATTCACAACTGCAATATAAAGAAAATATCTGATAGTTAATTGAAAATTTTAAACATGACGTTTTTAAGTTAAAGTTAGCAATATTCTAAACCTTCCTAAAATTCAAGATTAAGTAATTCAAGATTAAGTAAAATTCAAGATTAAGTTCAACATATACTAACTAAAAAGCACTAAAAAAATACTCACAAAAACATAAATACATCACTTCAGTATCTACATAACCAAACACAAACCAAACTAACAGTCTCAACAAATACAACTCAAAACAAAACAAAAGTACAGTATAAATGTACCACCAAAAAGTTCACAAAAATACATAAAAAAAACTTAATTGAACTATAGAATTAAGTCTAATCATCCTACTCCTCGACATCACTCTCATCACTATGCCAGACAGCTACAGGTTTATGTGATGGATATTTTGGATATTGAGGGAAAACTACACTCTGGTCACCTCTCATGAGGTTTTCCATAAATGAGTGGAAGTCTTCCTCGTAATCACTATGTCTTCTCAAATATCCATCTATTTATTCTGCAAAATTTTCTAAATTTAATACCTTATCAGTGGTATAATTGACATTGTCCAAAATCCTTTGTAATAGTTGTGATGGAGAATCAGATCCAGAAGTCTAACCCTATGATGTAGAAGTATGTGAAGTAGAAGCTCAAGATGTAGAAGCAGATGAACTACTTGAAAATTTACCTCTCCAACCAAAAATCAAATGATGTGAATAAGACTTCACATTTACACTAGTAATGGGCTTGAGTGGCTGTAGTATCTCCTCCCAACTATCAAACCTAACTCTAGCCTGCTCGCATAATGAAAAGATCAAGGATGCGAATCCCAAACCTGCAGTAGTAGCAGCAATGGCAGAACTAGTAATAACAACATAAATCAAAGTTCCAATGTCGATGGGTTTGAACTACTAAATACAATAGTTCAAAGTTTCTCGATCTCGAGCAACTTCACTAAGATGATTGGTAGGCAGCAGAGGAGCTGAAATAAAAGAGTGTCAAGCCTTTGATGGGACATCTAACTTTGACATGGAGAAGTTAACTCTTTTTTCATTGGTAACCTTCCATAATCTTCTTCCTCTAGTGAACGATTAAATAATCTCATCTAACTCCTCATCATTTAGACAATAGTTTGAATGAAAACATAAAGTGCTAGGGGCAATTGATAAAACTGATTTATTACCTCATCTGAGAAAGACACTGTCTTTCCTTTAACCATGACTCCTTCTTCAGCCTCAAGGAGGTTTGCATAGAACTCCCTTAGAACTCCCTAACAACGGAAATAACTGTCATGATAGAAAAACAACAAAAACGCTCCCACTAGTGGCAAACAATCACATCCTCAACAGCTCCACCTGGACTCTTGAAACAATGCTCAGGGATCAATTTTCTTGATTGCAGCGCATCAGTGTATCAATCATGAGCTCTCAAACTAACAAATTTACTTGAATCAAACTGGGCTTTTTCCTTCCTCCTCTTCATCCTTGGCGCCATTTCTAAAAAAATATATATAATTCACAATAAATCCCAAATTCAACTCTAAATCATTAAACTCAACTCTTAAAAGCTTAAAATACCAAATCTATGTATTTTCCATAGATTTTTCTCAAAGTTTCACTATGAATAGTGATTTTTGGGTAGATCTATAATGTGCTCAAAATACATGGTGAAAATAAAACATTTTTACATAGAAGTGAAGCTCTTACCTCAAGGAGATCAAATCTAACAAATTTTGCTTCAAACCACCAAGAAATCTTCAAATTAGGTGATGCCCTAATTTCAAAATTGCAAACGCAAGAGGAAGAGGATGAAATCAAGCAAAAATAATGGTGTTTTTAGACTAAATCATCACTTTAAACAATTCACGAACCGATTTACGTGAATCGACGCTTAAGAACTAATGGTTCAAGGCTTAGGCGTCCGTTTCTCAATTTAAGCAGCGCTTAAGCGCAGGGTCTTGGCGCTTAGGCGTCAGTGCACACATTTTGATTTTTTGGTTTTAACTAAAATGTACTTTTAGCCTAAGTCAACCAACCATACGTGGTCTCAAAACTCTTATAACTATATTCTTCCCTTTCAACTCTCCTCTTTCTCAAGAGTCACCAACCTTAACTAATTCAATTCAACACAAAATAGCACAAAACTTCACACAAAAAAATAGTTATATTAATTCATAAACAATTACAAACTTCTTCAATACAGTGATTCTCAATCCAAAGAGTCTTGGATGATGTAGTTCCTAATACAAACACTAAACAATCATAACAATAAAAACATACTAAAACAAACTTAACATTAACAAACAAACACTAAACAAACAAACACTAAACAAAGAAATTAATTCCACTCTCCATCTGGTGGAACAAATCCTGACCTATCATTAGTCTCTCCTTTAACATTTAGAACGTAAATATGATACAACGGACGGTGGTTAATAACCACGATTGAATCTTCTTCAATCCATTTGTTTTTCAAATACAAAGCATTGCCCAATTCTTCTATAAAACTAGTATGACTAAACTACATCTTAATTTTCCACCCCATATGATCTACATGTGTGTTAACTTTCATCACTTTTGCTTTAATTGAAGCCACGTCAGCCTCAATTTTAGTGATTTTCTTCATTATTCCTTTGATACTAACAGCTAGAAAACCAATTGTATAACTCTTGCACACTCTAAATAATGAATTTATTCCTCATTGCTTCCTCCTTTTTCTTCATTTCACTCTCCAAAGATGACATCTTTCCAAAATCTCTTTTTTCATTTAGAATTTGGGGTTAAAACGGAAGTGTGGTGAGACTTCTCCTCATACCCTTCTATTTATAGGCTCTAAACCTCCCCTATAACTCCTAGACACGTCCTAGAACTGCTATGCCATGATAAAGCTAACCAAATCACGGTTAAAACTTCTAGAAATTAAAATTCACACATGCTTTTAACTGCTGTACTTAAGCGTCAATGCTTAATTTAGCACAGTCCAGCTTAATGTCCAAAAACTCATTTTAATATGTCTAAGTCATATTTTAAGTTCTTAAAATCATTACTTTATCATTATAAATTCAAAATACTACCATGATTTTCTAAATCAAACACAATAACTTAAAATTCAAAACAAACATACAGATAACTATGGGTTGCCTCCCACAAAGAGCTTGGTTTAACGTCATCAGCCCGACGTAACTTGTGCTTATTATGGTTGACCCAACAACATAAGATTATTCGATTTAAGTTCGTCACCTAAAAAGTAGGATTTCAGTCTATGACCATTCACTTTGAATATTTTAGCATTTTTAGGATCATTGATATCTATAGCTCCATAGGGAAAAACTTTTATCTCAACAAATGGGCCCATTCACTTGGCTTAAGTTTGCCTAGAAATAATCCTAACCTTGCATTATATAACAAAACTTGTTGCCCAGGCTCAAAATTCTTAGTATGAATCCTTCGATCATGCTACATCTTCATCTTTTCTTTATAAATCTTAGCACTTTTATAAGATTCATTCCTTATCTCTTCGAGCTCATTTAATTGCAATAGTCTTTTTCACCAGCATCCTTTAAATTGTAGTTGAATTCTTTAATAGCCCAATATGCTTTATGCTCAAGTTCAACGGGAAAATGACAAGCTTTCCCAAATATTAGCCTTTATGGGGACATTCCTATAAAAGTTTTGTATGCAGTCTTATAAGCTTACAAAGCATAGTATAGTTTGACTGGCCAATCCATTTTGGTTAGATTCACAGATTTTTCTAATATTGTTTAATTTAACGATTGGAAAATTCAACCAAACCACTTGTCTGAGGATGATAAGCAATAGCAATTCGATGGTTAATATCATATTTGTTTAGTAATTTCTCCATCATTGCATTTCTGAAATGATATCCCCCATCAGTTATGATCAAGCTTGGCATCCCAAATCTACTAAATATGTTCGTTCTTAAAAACTTTGTAATACTTTGAGCATCACATCGAGGTAAAGCAACAACTTATTTTCATTTGGATACACAGTCTACTGTTAATATTGTATATAAATTTTCAAAAGATGATTTAAATGGTTCCATGAAATCTAATCCCTAAACATCAAACATCTCAACTTCTAATACATAATTGAGGGGCATCCCATTTCTTCTAGAAATATTGTCTGCTCGTTGACATCAACCACACATTTTAATGTAAGCATTAACATCTCTAAAGATTGTAGGCCAATAAAATCTAGATTGCATAGTTTTGTATGCAGTTTTATCAACACCAAAATGTCCCCCAAAATTAAAATTATGAAATTTTTGAATAATTTCATAAGCTTCTTCTAAAGACACACATCTTTGAATAATAAGATCCTTTCATTGCTTTTATAAAAACGGTCATCCCAAAAAATAAGTCTTAGCTTTAGATAAAATTTTCTTCTTCTGTTAGTATGTCATTCCATAAGGTTTACAATTACTAACAATGAAGTTCACAATATCGACATACCATGGAACACACCACTCATTAACATTTAAAAATTCTTCATCTGAAAAATGTTCATTAATCTCTTTTTCAAAATAGAGTAGTTTTTCTAATTCAAGCTTGGACAGATGACCAGCAATTTGATTCTCAGCTCCCTTCCTATCTACTATCTCAACGTCAAATTCTTGCAAAAGAAGAATGTATCATATAATTCTTGGTTTTGCATCCTTATTTTTCATTAAATACTT
Organism: Phalaenopsis equestris; assembly: GCF_001263595.1. Taxonomy (NCBI): domain Eukaryota; kingdom Viridiplantae; phylum Streptophyta; class Magnoliopsida; order Asparagales; family Orchidaceae; genus Phalaenopsis; species Phalaenopsis equestris. The sequence continues at coordinate 158,015 of NW_018164513.1, read as the reverse complement.
GATAGTAGAATGATCAGTATGCACAATACAGTTATTTCCAATTAAGCATGATCTGAATTTATCAAAAGCATATACTATTGCTAATAACTCTTACTTAGTTGTGTTGTAATTAATTTTAGCTTCATTAAGAGTTATACTAGCATAGTAGACTACTTTGAAAATCTTATCAAGTTTTTGTCCTAAAACAACTTCAATAACATAATCACTAGCATCACACAACAATTCAAAAGGTTTTTCCCAATCTGATGAAATAATAATCTGATGAAATAATCAATCTGATGAAATAATAATTGGTGCAGTGACTAATTTTTCTTTTAACAATTCAAAAGATTTTAGGCACTTCTTATCAAAAAATTAAAAATTACTTCTTTTTCAAGTAAATGACATTGAGGCTTAGCAAATTTTGAAAAATCTTTAATATCCACCTGTAGCATCCAACATGTCCTAAAAAACTCCAAATTTCCTTCACACTTGTATGGTAAGGTAAATTAGCAATTTCTTGAATTTTTTCAAAGTCTACTTCCATACCATTTTCTGAAACCTGATGTCCCAAAAAAAATTTCACCTGATACCATAAATTGGCATTTTTTCCAATTAAGGACTAAGTTTGTTTCTTCACAATGCTTAAGAACTTTATGCTTAAGAACTTTTGATAAACAATGCTTAAGAACTTTTGATAAATGTTCAAAACATGATTCAAAAGAAGTTCCAAACACTGAAAATCATCCATAAAATCTTCAATTCATTTTCCAATTAAATGACAAAAAATAGCCATCATACATCATTGAAATGTAGCAAGACATTACATAAAACAAAGGGCATTCTTCTAAAAGCACATGTACCATAAGGACTGATAAAAGTTATTTTCTCTTGATCCCCAAGAGCTATTTGTATTTGGTGATAACCAGTATATCCATCCAGAAAATAAAAGTATTTATGCCCAGCTAGTCTATCCAACATTTGATCTAGAAAGGGTAGTAGAAAATGACCTTTCCTTGTGGCGAGATTTAATTTTCTATAATCAATGCATATTCACCATAATGTGAATTATCTTGTTGGTATTAACTCATTATGTTAATTCATAGTCACAGTCTCTCCTCCTTTCTTAGGAACACAGTAAGTTGGACTAACCCATGTACTATCTGAAGTAAGGTAGATAGTTCCAATATCAAACCACTTTAAAATCTCTTTCTTAACAACTTCCTCCATAACAGGATTTAATCTCCTTTGAGGATAAGCCCTGAGTTTGTAGTTCTCTTCCATATAAATTCTATGCATACAAATTGAAGGATTGATTCCTTTTATATCAGTAATTGTCATTCCAAAGGCTTTCTTATAACTCTTCAAAGTTTTCATCAAGCTCATTTATTCTTCTGTAGTTGCTTTTGAGAAAGTTATAACAGATAATGTTAAGAAATCACATAAAAGGCATACTTGAAATGTTCAGGAAGTAACTTCAACTCAAGCTCAGGATGTTTTTCAATTGATGGACAAAAAGATATATATTTTTTCTATCGTGTACAAAATTTCAAATCTTTCTCGAACATAGTTTGAATCTTCCTTAAAAAATCTTCAAATTGATCTAATTCCTTTTCTTGCTCGTGTTCTAACTCTTTCATTTTAGATTTCTCTTCATAAGTTGTTTTGAATTGACATTCACTTAAGTATCTTATAACATCCATTCTATAACATTCATCATTTTTACCTTTTGCAGGAAATTTCATTGATTTGGAAATATTAAATGTAACCATTTGATCATTTACATGCATAGTTAATTCTCCTGTCTGCACATCTATCATTGCTCTTCCTGTGGCTAGGAAAGGGCTCACCAAAATGATATATTATATCTAGCACAATGAAATCAAAAAGAAAGATAAATTGATCCACTTTCATTGGGACATCTTCTATCACTCCTTTAGGATAGGTTACTGTTCAATCTGCTAACTGCAGAGTTACAGTAGTAAGGGTTATTTCTCCTAATCCTAATCTATTAAATATTGATAATGATTAAATATTTATTAAATATTGATAATGACATAAGTTTTATGCTTACTCTTAAATCACATAAAGCTTTTCCGTAAAATATATCTCCTATTGCACATGGAATTGTAAAGCTACCAGGATCTTTAAGCTTTTCAGGAAGCTTTTTCTGAATTATGGAAGCTTTTTCTGAATGCTTTTTCTGAATTATAGCATTACACTCCTCACTAAGTGCAACTGTTTTCATGTTAAGAATACCCTTCATAAACTTCATATAGCTTGACATTTGTTATAGAGCTTCAGCAAATGGAATATTAATTGTAAGCTTCTTAAAAATTCTAAAAATTTTGAAAATTGCTTATCCAACCTTGCTGTCAAAGCCTCTGAGGAAATGGAGGTGGTGGTTTTTCCAATTCAACCTTAAGTGGAGAAATAGGTCTCTCTAAACCTTTCAGAGCATCCTCTTTTGGTTCTTCAATCTCTTCTCTCTCTACTTTAGTCTCTTTTTAAATTCTACCTTCGAACTCTCTTCCACTTCTGAGTTAAACAGCTTTTACTTGCTCTTTATTCTGGTCTTTCGGATTTATTTCTGTATTACTAGGAAGTGTTTCTTAGGATCTATTACTTAATGAATTTTCTATTTATCTTAATTGATTCTCAATATTTTTAATTGTAGCTCCTTGACTTTATAACGGATTTTCCATTTGTAACACCATTTCTTATATAGAAAACCTCTTCTACTTAAATTGTGGATTACTGCTAAAGGCTAGAGGATAAGTATGTCTATAATTACTATTCCTTTGGTTGTTCCAATTTCCCAATCAGTTTATTTGATTGTTCCCTCATTGTTGATTATTACCACCCGAAGTATTGTTCCAGTTAAAGTTGGGATGGTTCCTACAACCTGGGTTATAATAGTTTAGTATGGGTTATTCTGTTTATTATTTATGACATTCAAAGTCTCTAATGATGCTTGGAAACCTATCATTCAACCTAATGAATTCTCTTCAATCATGGGAATTGGTTGAGAAAAATTCATTCCAAATTGATCTAGCTTCATTGAAATTGCCGCAACTTGATTTGCTAGCATGGTAAAAGCATCAGTTTCGTTAATATTGGTTATTTTCTTAAGATTTACCCTTTCAGAAGGCCATTAAAAATTATTGGTAGCCATTTCTTCAATTAAAGCATAAGCGTCATGAAATGTTTTTGACATCGATGAACCACCAGCAGTGGCATCAATAATAGATCAAAGAGATCAAGCTAATCCATTACAAAAAGTTTGAATTATTAACCAATCTGGTATAGCATGTTGTGGACACTTTCTTAAGAGTTCTTTAAATCATTCTCATGCTTTATAAATAGATTATAAATAGATTCCCCTTATAAATAGATTCCCCTTCAAAATGACAAAAATATGTAATATCAATTCTAAGTTTTGCAATTTTTGATGGTGGAAAATATTTAGCAATGAAATGTTGTGCTAAATCACTCTAAGTTTTGGTAGATCCAAGGTGATAACAAATGTAATCATATCTTTGCCTTATCCCTCAGTGAGAAAGAGAATAATCTAAGTCTTATAACATCATATGATACACCATCATATTTAAATGTATCACACAATTCTAGAAAATTGACAAGATGTCAATTTGGATCTTCAGTTGGTGCTCCTCCAAACTGATTATTTGATA
>NW_018164513.1:142902-154168 GCF_001263595.1 Phalaenopsis equestris | reverse complement strand
ATAATTTTTAATTGAAAATTTTCAATAATTTTTAAATTTTTAAATTTTTCTAATAGTTCTTTCTAATTCAGAATTGTAAGGCACAAGTCCTGTGGAACATGAACTACGCATACATTACTGTAAAACACATAAAAGGTAAAATAAAATAAAAACACACAAACAAGAACTTAATATATAAAAATAACACTACAATATTCCTATAATAAACCTTAAAGTTTAAATAAGACTTTGTAAAAATAAAAATTTTGCTTTCTAAAAACTTCTTTTGAAAATTTTTGTTATTTTTCGTATTTTTCCTTTTTTATTATTTATTTATTTTCTCAGGCAACGGTGTCAAAAATTTGATCCCGATATTTTTTATATGTAAGTATTTATGAAGTTGACACCACCACATGAACATTTTAATCCCCAGCAACGACGCAAAAAACTTGATTCCCGACTTTTTGTATATATGTAAAATGCGATGCATGTGATTATATGCTTTAACTTCCTTAATAGTTATTCTTAATTTGCATCAAAGTTTAAAAAATTGATCCAAAGCAAAAGCTAGATAAGTTTTTCATTATGAAACAAGTAAGAATACAATTTTAATCTTAAATATGGGATACTACGCAAGTATACTTATCGTTATCAAGTAATATAAGACTTTTTTATTAAGCCCCGAACATCGAACCCACAGGGGAAATGACTATATGCTTTTTAGGAATTTTGAAATTTTAGATGTCAAAAATCTACTTAGCACAATATTCTTACTTAAACTTAAGGTGCTAAAATAGAAATGCAAACATGATTCTTTTTGTAATTTTTGGTTTATGAAAATAAAGTAAGCAACTAATTAACTTAACTAAATACTTGCAAGATAAATACAATATAGATAAAATATCTTTTTCTTTATCATGAATCACTAATAAGTAGATAAATTCAGTTGTAGAAGTATTCTAAATGTGTTGTGCCAAATAGGAGCACTAATATTCTTTACCCTTACTAGAGATGTTATAAAGAACATTGGCTAATCTATAGTTTGAATAGTCTTGAAGATCAGCTAGGTAGGAAAGACACTAGCTCTCACTCTAGAGTTTCCTCTTCTCCCTCCATGTGGGGGCTAACATCTCGTATCAAAACTTAAAACTATAAATCAAATTAGGGGCTTTAGCATGTCTCTCTAAATTCCTCTAATTCTACACCCTTGAAAAGTTTATTTCCCTATTTATTTGCACTCAACCCCATTAACTATATTCTCATCCAAGAAATCAATATGTGATTATAACCATTTGTTGACTGAGACAAGATCGTCTCAGATCTTGCATGTTCTCACAATAGATATTAACATGTTAATTGGCCAAATTAAGAAGTAAATGAAGTGCAAGGTTTCAAATCATCACAACTTATTCCAACATTGAGCCTAATACTTCACACAACTTCCTTTCAACACTTAATCACTTATCATTTTAAGGAAAAGGATAAAGAAAACTACTCAGAATCCATGGAGAAAACACAACCACATATGAGTTTAAAAGTAGAAATAATGCACACAAATAAGAAATCTAAATTAAAATCAAGTGTATTCACAAATATAAATACTTATCTCAAATCATCTCCACCAAATGTCTTGAAGTTTCTTTGAATTCTCTTCCTTCACTCACAAGACAAACAAACACTCAAAATAAAAAGAAAAGTGACCGGCGGTGGCGGCGGAGACTTAGATGGATGATAGCTATAAATTTGATGGGTGACTGGCCTCCGGTGGTTGGCTTTAATGTTCTAAGTCTTCTTCAATAAAAATCCAAAAGGTGCCTTATTGTCCCTTCAAAATGTGTTTCCATTCAAAGAATCTTGTAGAAGTTGCCTCCTCAAAAGCCAATTGAATGAATTTTTGTGTCCATGGGATATTTCCCACATTTTACCAAGGATTACTTCAAATACCTCTTCAAAAATTTGTTCAAATTAAATTATTCATCTCATAACTACTTCAGGTGCTTAAGCACGGGATACTCATGCGGGGGCAGATTTAGTGTGAGAATTTTGCAAATATTTTTCAATATTACAAAATTGCACACGGTAGATCTATAATTAATAGGCAATATAATCCTCACAAGAATACTTTTTATGAAAATATTTTATCTTTTAAAAATCTTGTTAAACTGCCAAATTTTCCCTTAAAATCAATGCAAGTGTAAATATCGCTCAAGTAATAAAGGGCTCTAGTGGAGTTCTAGATATCGATCCCACAGGGAAGTTGGAAAATCCTAAAAGTAAATTATAAAAATTATTTTATAATCTAAAAATACAAAAATAAAAGTAAAATAAAGTTTGAAGTTTGAAAATTAACTAATCAAGTGAATGATAATTAAAATGCAGATGTAAAATAATAGAAGTTAAACTAAACTAAATACTAAACATTCAAAAGTAAAATTAATAAAATTAAATAAAGTTTTTATTGTGACGGAAAGTTCAAATTTAAGAAAACATCATTCCCCTTTACAATAAGAATATAGATTGTGAAGAAATTGAAATCATTTGAAAAAAATATATAAAAATTGTTTTGTCCCAAATAAGAGAAATCCTATTCTTTACCCTTTTCTGAGTGTTATAAAGAACATTGACTAATCTAAAGTTTGGTCCCTAATTCCGAGGTTAGGCTGGGAAATTAATGCAATGAATTACTATAAGAGGTCTGTAGATCAAGTCTCCTTTCGAAATTCACGCAAAAATTTGCCTCGAACCACCTTAATTTGTAAAAGTAGTCCCTGACGCATCATGCGCCATAATCCCAAAACTCGGTGTTTTGGCTCCAAATTTTGTCATTTTTGCTCCAAATGACTAAAAATACTATATCTGCAACAAAAACACAAAAATGCCCTTATCGGCACTATTTTAGGTTGTGGAGTTGCCCGTTAGAAGTTGTAGGCCGTCAGAATTGAAATCCCGTCATCTGCTTCGGAAAGACGTTTTAATTATATATATATATGTGATGTCTGTTTGGTCTGCGAAACTGTTTTATTTGCCGACAAGTTCTCCTATCTAATACGAAGAATTAAATAGGATACGAAGAATTAAATAGGGTTTGAATTAAATAGGGTTTATATTAAACTAGGTTCAGACAAACTTCCTATAAGGTCAAAGAAACACTTAGACAAAATTTCATGATTTTTTTTTAATCAAATTTCTATTTTTATTGTTTAATTTTAGATCAATTTTCAAGATTTATTTAAATAAAAAATAATATTTTAATTACAAAAATTATTTTTTATTTTTTTATTAGACTTCTCTGAGTTCAGATAACTCAGAGAATCAAATTTTGTATTTTTGTGATTTTTAATTTATTTAATATAATTATTTTAGTAAGAAAATATTAAAATTTCACTTTTAAGCCTTTAAAATTTATTTTTAACTTAGAAAAAATTAGGAAAAATGTCCTAATAAATTTTAAGTGATCCGAGAACATTCTCACTCATTTTGAAACATTTTTTGTATTTTTGAAAATTAATTATTTTTAATTCAAAATATATTTAAAAAATGAAGTACTTTCATAAAAATGGGTTTTATTTTTATAAAATTTCTCTGATCAAAAGGACCTCAGAAAAATAGTTTTCAAAATTTTTCTAAGCATAATTAATTTATTATAATTATTTTTATACAAAAAGCAAGGTTTCCTTAAGAAATCCATTTTAGTGAATAGACTAAGTCAATTATTTTTGGTATTTTTACAGTGGGCAGACCTGATTTTTATAAACAACATGGAGTTAATTTTTGTTAATTTTTTATATTTATTTAGCTTACATAAATTAACACAAGCAATTTAAATTTAACTAAGTATAAAAATTCACAACATGAATCAAAGCTTCAAAATATTTTTCCTAGATGTCTCTGACCATAGGAAATCTACTAAATTGTTCTCATAATTTTCCAAGTGATATTTTGATTTATATAATTAAAATAAGCCAAAATGGTCACCTTAGCTTGAAAATTAGGGTATATTGAAAATATATTTAAAATTAGAAGCATAGAGATGCCCTCTAACCTTAGAAAAATCAGAAGACATGGCTTCTATCATGAGGAATGCTTCTATCATGAGGAAAGCCATGGTGAAATGTTTTAAGTCATGGAAAATTAAAATACCATAGAGGGTATTTAATTAATTAAAAATCATGGAGTGAAAGTATTTAATTAATTAAAATTAATTAAAAATCATGGAGTGAAAAATTATTTTTTATTTTTAGTCCATATTATTCTCCTCTGTTCACTGAGCATGAGGGTATTTTTGTTTTGTTTTTATGATTTTTCTAGAGAAAGATATGGATTTTTTAAGTTTAGGCGTTTAAAATAATTCAAAAATCCCTATTTTTCTACTTATCCACGCGGCGTTGACTGGATCCTAGGCAGCTCCGAAGGTTCCACGCGTTGCTCCGCCATTTGACACTGCCATCCACGTAGCCTCCACATGAACCACACTTTATGCACCATGGATCTGTCCGGCTTGATATCCTCCGTCCATTGGATACACGCGAGATCGAACGACTCTCCGTTATCGTCCTCAAGTGACCTAACCCATAAGCCGTTCACACTAAAACCTTAAGATCTTGGCCTAGACTCAACCAAATTGCATGGGGTATGTTCCTAAACCTTCATCTACTCAAAACGAACCTATTTATACGGATTATATGGTATGAAATACAGTAAATATATATGGAGAATTGAAACAAGCTTGATTTTAGATGTTGATTGAAGTCTATACTAGAGGAGAGGCCTCAATCAGATGGTTGTAGTACCTATGATTGGTCCCAACGAACCTCCAGATGAAGTCCCAAGCCTTGGTGAATGGTCTAGGTATGATTTCGACCAAGCTCAATTTCAGGTTTCAGGTGTAGGTGTTGATTGAAGTCTATACTAGAGGCTGTTTGAGAGGGGGCTTCTATGGGGGATCAACTACTCTCATTGTGGGGATGGTCTATGCACAATTAATTGAGGTTTAGTTTAGTGTAGAGCTGTGGGGAAATATGTCCTGGTTTCGACTGAAACTTTGAGCTCAAAATTGAACTCTCACAGAGGGAACCAGAGGGGGGAAAATGATGGGCTTGAACTGAGGGGGTCTTAGGGAGTCTCTGGAAGTAATTTGATAGTGTTTCCTCAAAAAATTTTTAGCTCTCCTCGCTTGGCCATGGAGGTGAGGTTTAAATAAAAATGGCTTAGGTTGGCTTCCAGGGCCAATTGGGGGGTGGGAAATATTGCTTAGGTGGAGGGTTTTGAAGTGCTAAATCCAATTGGAATTGGCCAGCTCAGATAGGTCAGTTTGGGTTTGAATTTGAGCTTGGGGCTCTGGGTTTTGGTGTTTTCCGACCATTAGGTCGGTTTGCTGGGCCAGGGGAGGTGGCCAAGAGGTTAGGTGAGCCAGTGGGAGGGTTAATTATAATTAACCCTCAATGGCAAGTGTTGATGGGGAAGATTTTTGGTTAAGGCCCATAAATGGGCATAAATCCCTTAATTTGGGGATCCATTGATCCATAGCATGCCATGGATGGTCCAAAGGGGTTTAGCCTCGTCCTTAGGAGGAGCTTAGTGGTTGTGGAGTCATAAATTTGGTGACTTTAGGGTGGTTAGGCCAATTTTGGTGTATGGGTTCAATATGGGTCCAAATGGCTAAAATATGGGTATGGGTTAGGCTAGCCATGACTTTTAGCCCAATTTGATGATCAATATTGTGTAGATGATTGTAATGAAGATTTTTGGTGAAGTATTGAAATGATTTTGAGTTCATTTGGGGGTTCAATTTGAAGGATTTTGGAATTTTGGTCAATTTGGGTATGTTGGTATAGACTTGGGCCTAGGTTGGGCTAGGCTTGGGCTAAGTCCAAATTTATTGTTGAAAATGGTCTATAGGAACATCATGAAGAGTTTTTCAACATAAATTGGGTGCCAATTTTGGGGTTAGGGCAATCCATTTGGTGAAACTTGAAGACATAACCAATTTGGGGATTTTTGGATTTGGGTTAAAATTAAATGAAATTGAGGCCTCAAAAAGGCCACTTGAAGGTCAATATTGATGTGTAGGAATGTTATGAAGAGTTCAGGATTCAAATTGAGGCCAATTGAGTAGGCCATGGGGTTCATTTTGGTGGGAATAGGCCATATGACCAAAATTGGGGGTTTGACTTAAATCAAAATTGGGCTCAAAGAATGGCCCAATTGAGCTTGTATCTAGTTTAAATTTGTCACATGGAAGGTGAATTTAAATTTAGGATTGAAATTGGGGGAAATTAAGACCAACTTGATGGACATTTGAAGTAAATTTGGGAAAATTGGGCCCTTAAAGGCAATTTTGGGGTTTTGGTCAAAATTGGTCAAATTGGTCAAAAGGGGTCAAATTGGGTCAAATTGAGGGGTCCAAATGAGTTTTGGAGACATTTGGAGTGATTTTGGATGCTTTGGTAAGGTTTGGGGTGCCAAGGGTATTTTTCTAATTTTGGCAATTTTGGGGGTATTTTGGTAAATTGGGAATTTTGGGTGGTTTTGGGCAGCTTGGGTATTTTCAAAAGATTTAAAATGAATTTTGAGCAAGTTTGGGTATTGTGGATGAATTTGAGGATTTTGACCAAATTTGGGATTTGGGGGTGTTTAGTTAATTTGGGTAGGTTTGGGGGTAAAAGGCCAAGTTGGATATTTTTAGTAGAATTGGGAAGCTAACCACCACATATGACCTATGGACCAATGGAATCCCCTTTTGGGTCCTCTATGTACTGGTCTTAGCTAAACCCTAGCCTAGGGCCAGTGAGTTTAGGGGACCATCTACATGAGTCTCCCAAAGGATCAAGAGATCAAAGTCAACAATTTTGGGTTTAGGGTTATGAGTGGGTATAGGTGATAATGAGTGCAAGTGAGTGAAAGTGAGTGCCTTAGCCCTAGAACAACACTCAGAGTCAACCCTAAGGCAAGTAGTCCTTTGGGAACTCACCTTGAGCTTCCCCATATTGACCCTACCTACTAAGTGCTAGAGGTTAGGACCAATATGTGGAACTTCAAGTTGAGCAAATAAAAGTGTAGAATTTCTAATGGTGAGGGTTCCTCTTCTAGTTTTCTAGGAATAGTCAACAAGAAAGTCCTATGGCTAGACCTTAGGCTACTAAAGAGGAAAAACTAAACCTCAGCCAAAAGTGAGGTCAACAACCCTTCTTGAAAGTGAAATATCACCAAAAATAAGAATAAAATAAGTACTTAAAACATTATATTATTTTGGTGTATCAAAAATCCCCAAACTTAAATGTTACTTGTCCCCAAGTGACACTTTTATTACATAAAAGCATATGACTTAGGATAGAGATTAACTTATAACTTCTACACTTTAGTTTAATAAATAGAATAACAAAATTTAAGAAAAAAACCTTTAATAACTTAGATTCAAATTCCAAGTTTAGAAATATTTAGTAATCAAATTTAAGATTTATGAATCTCTATTCATTTCAAGAAGAATTGCAATTTATCATATTAAGGTCATTTAGAACATTCATATGAAAAAGAACTTCATGAAAACTTTAATAAGAATGCTACTAATACTCCAATATAAGCTTAGAAAATGTAATAAAGCTCCTTCCTTAAGTTGATTCAAGTGAAGCCAATTTTTGATTAGGCATCTCCTCAAGCTTCTCCTCACTTATATAGTTTTTTCTTTCTTTTTCTTTTTTCTTTTCTTTTCTTTTAGGATCTTTTCAATCCTTTCTTTTCTTTTTTCTTTTTCTTTTTCTAGTGAGGATTAGTATATCTGGATAGCCTTTAATAATTTTGAACTTAACCATCCTCTTCTTAAAGCCAAAACTCTATACCTTTCTTCACTTTATAAATTCATATTAGTTTATGATTTTTCATAAACTCTCATTTTTTTCTTCTTACATGAAACTCTAAAATTCTCAACACTTTAAAAATATAATTTTTTTTACTTTAAATAGAAAAACATAGTCTTATCCTATCATACCAAACATCTTTAACTTTACAATTGACCTTCATTATTAAAAACTCTTTACCTAAATTTACCACAATATATATAAATAGAAGTATAGCCATTTAAAGTTAAATCTTAATATCCCAGGCCATGTTAAAATTAAGTTTTAAAAATATAGTTAATTGAGGATAAATAAAATTTAGTTTACTTCTTTCAATATAAATTTTCTTTCCTCCAAACTTAAGTTTTTAAGTGATTCTAAAAATATTTTTAGTATAAAATTTAGTAGGTGAAAGAAAACAATAAATGCATGAAAATAAAAACTGACATGTAGAGGATTTCTGACTATAAAAATGGGTTTTGGTATACTGCAGATACTAACAGTAAAACTACATACAGGCTTTAAAGCATTAAATAAAACATAATATATTCTAAAGAACTTGCTGAGAATTAAAAATAGAAATACAAAAACTGAAAAACTAAATTGAAAATACTAAAACTACAGAGAAAAGTGAAAGTCTACAGTTACTCTTACTGATTCAGTTCACACACAATGTAAAAGTGCATACTACAACAAGTTTCAAATTAAAGTACAGCACATTATACTCACAAATAACAAAAAAATAACAAACAAACATCAAAACACACTAAACTAAACTCATAAAAATCAATCATCATCTCCTTCCTCCTTATTATCAAAATCTTCTTCTTTATCTTCTTCTTCTTCTTCATCATGAACAGGAGCATAAGGAGTGAAACTGGGGCAAGCAGGAAAGTCCACATTAGGTTCACCACTAAGATGTTATACCATAGCATTTTTGAAATCAATATCATGTTGACCCTCCTCTGCTGATATTCATCATTATAAGCATTTCTTGCTCCTCTCTCCCAACTGAGTTTGAATATTAACTATGTCCATTTGTTGAATCATCATTTAGTCCATAATACTTTCAAGTGATGCAAATCAAGAAGTAGACGCCTCTGCAACAGATGTAGAGGGCCTTCCCTTCTTCCACCTCTAGATTCAATAAATGATTCCACTCTTTGAATCATATGCCTCCCAATCAGATTCTATGGCTGTAATATTTCTTCATTTCTATGGGATTCTACACCTGATTGTTCACATAGAGTGAAAATCAGGGCAGGGTATCCCAAACCACCAGCAGTAGAGCTACCAACTATACCATGAGTTTTCTTTAAACTTTTTCATCAAAAGCCCCAAATTTTGTATCTCTCAAATCCATGGTGAAAATAAAAAATTTCTAAGTTAAAGTGAAGCTCTTAACAAGTGAAGATAAAATCTATGGTTTTTAGTCTTTGAATCCTTCTCTTTCGCGCACAATGTGATGCCCTAGACAAGGGCTTGCGGGAGGGGACATAGGAGACAACTTAAGCAGCGACAATGAAGCTTGTCCGTGCGATTTTGCGGTTTTCTAGGCTATATGGCATGTTTGAATCTTTGGCGCATCATGCTCCAATCGCGTGCATCATGTGCCAAGGCTCTGTAAATTGGCGCATCATGCGCCAAAGCTTAAATTCACCAGATTTTGGTTTTTGTGGAAATCTACTCTGTACCGCTTTACGTCAAGCTCTTTTTTACTCAAATAAACTATTCTAAGCATATATAAATCTCACACTAACACCAAAATTTCACAAACGACACAAAACTCACATTTATATATCTGTGCTATTACAAACTAACATTTTTCAAGCCAACAAACATCAAATTCAATGTTCTAAAACAAACCAACATCCTAACACTAAAATCTAAACATCAAAATTTAAAACATAAACATAGAAAGTGTTTATTAGAAAGCAAATGCAATCCAACTCAACAAAATAGCTAAAACACATAGTACTAAGGAAAACGTTCCGTGCATAAATTAAGATCAAACATCACTTCACTATCGTCCTTCTGAATATCTCTCATAGATTGGTAGTGCACATACAAGTTATAGAAGGGTCGAAATGGAAATTCATCAGTTGACTTTTCCTCCTCAATCCAAGCATGTTTATTAATCATACGTACCAAACCATCTTCAATACGCTCGGTATATTCAAAATGTTCCTTAGTCTCCAATCAAGATGATTTAGCATTTCAGCAATATTTTCAATCCAATGCATGAGATTCTGCACCTTTTTTTCAATTTTCTTGATATTCTTCAAAAGTGTACTCGAGCTGTAGTAGGGCTGAACAGGTGATGAATTATGAGATCCTTGATCCATAAACATATTCATATCATTTTCATCTCCCATTCTTATGCAGTTGCAATAGAATTCTGGATCCATCGGCTTCCAAGGAAGAAACACTTTTTCCCAACTTTCATAAGGTACTTGCAATTGACTGCACGGTAGGAAAATAGTGGATGGATGTCCCAGTCTAGTTGTAGATCCATTTACAATCAACCCCAAAATCGATTTTACAATAATAGCTCCAACATCAATAGGCTTTCTCGTTTGAATGCAATAATTTAAAATAACACTCTATTTAAAATAACACTCTACTTTGTTACCTTACTAATCTTCATAGTAGGCAGTAATTTTGATGAAATGAAGAAGTGTCAGGCTTTTGAAACTGGATTTAAAAATAATGAGGGAAACCTTATATTTTCATCATCTCTCGCCTCCCAACTTGCATCTTCATCCGTAAGGTAGCGGTAGAGTTCATTCATATTTTTTCTTGTAGGGATAAAATTTGCATAATGGCAGATAGACACATTTTCAATCATAAACATCTCGTTTATTATTGAAGGAGTTAACTTCACAAACATGTCTTGCACGTAAATCATTCCTTGGTTGATCCCTTGAAGATTTGCATAAAATTTTGTTACTACAGGAACAACAACAACGACAGTAGTGTAGCAAAGCACTTCCCAACACCTCTGTGCAATAGTCATTTCTACTCTAGTATTCGGCTGTTGACCTCACTTTTGGTTGAGGTCTAGAAACTTCTTCAGTAGCCTAGGTCTAGCCATAGGACTTTCCTATTGACTAATCTTAGAAAACTAGAAAAGGTACCCTCACTATTAGAAATTCAAAGCTTTTCTTTTTACTCAATTTGAAATTCCACATATTGATCTTAACCTCTAGCATTTAGTAGGTAAGATCATTATGAGAGAATTCAAGAAGAGTTCCTATAGGATTACTTGGCTTTAGAATTGACCCTGGGTGTTGACTTGGAACTAGGGTTCACCATATCTTCACAATACATTAATCCATGGTTCATTTAGAATGGATATCTATCCAATTCTATGTGAAATGCCTAACTTGGTCTTTTGCCCCTAGGCACCTCCAAATTACCTAACTGCCCTTGGGACCCAAATTTGGCCAAAATTC
>NW_018164513.1:104941-137262 GCF_001263595.1 Phalaenopsis equestris | reverse complement strand
AAATAATATGATAGCTTAGGAAGTCACCGAAGTTCTCCTTCGGATCTGTGACATTCTCTAGTGTTTCCTCCTTTGGACTCCAAAACAAAGTGTTTCAAATTTGAACCAATCCCCCTTCACACTTCTTAGTCCGATATCTTTGAGATGTCCTTACCATTTGAATTCCTTGAAGATAATTTTTCCTTGATTTTTATCGAGAGTATTCTTAGGTAACTTTTGTTATCTAAGATGTAATTAACTATAGGGGCTTGCCCTTATAGGAAGCTTTTTCCGAACCCAGCATAATATAAACCCTATTTAATTCCTTATATTAAATAGGGGAACTTGTCGGCCAATACATTGGTTTCGCAGACCAAACGGATGTCATAACTTTCTTTAGTTTATTTGATCGAGCCTCACTCTCAATTCTTGCGTTCATCCTTCGGGATAGATACATGATTTGAGATAAAGTGCTCTTTCATCTAAACTATGAAAATTATGGGGTCAGTTTGACTTCATCTTTTTCAAAACTAAATTTTTTAAAACGTCCTTCCGAAGCGGGCAACGGGATTTCAATTCCGATGACCGACAACTTCTTACGGGCAAACCCCACACCAAAAATAGTGCCGACATCGGCGTGTTGAATCCTTGATTCAAAAATCCCCTTTATTTGAGAAGCAACTTCTTCACTAGCACTCGATCTTATAACTTCTGCACATCAAAGCTGACAAACTTTCTCAAGTTGAAAATTCCAAATCTAGTAGAGTTTTTAGAGTGTGAAGCCATAGGATTTGAAAAGTGGTGACTCTTCCCTTGTTTCCCCCTAAATTATGGTTTGGATTTAGTTTTAGGAGTTATATGAAGAGGAAACTGCCAAAAATTGCCACTTAATACATTTTAATTCATTTTCGGACAGGCGACGCATCATGCGCTAGCTCTCTGGAATTTGACGCATCATGCGCCAGTTGCAAAATTTTTGCCATTTCGATTTCGATCCAATAAATTCTTAATTTTTTCATAAAATTAGGCAATTAATGATGTTTCTAAATATTTTATCAAATACATGGACTAGACAAAGACCTAAACATAAATATATGTAAAATATTTCAAACAAAATAAACTCAAAAGCAAACTAAACAATGATAAATATGGGTTGTCTCCCACAAAATGCTTGATTTAATGTCATCAGCCTAACATTCCCATTCTTATTTTGGGTGACTGAACATTACAATCTCTTTAAAAGTTGATCTTTGACCATCAAAATATGTTTTCAATCCATGCCCATTCACTTTAAATATTCTTCCAGTCTTGGGGCATTCAATATTAACTACCCCATAGGGATAGATTTTTATAACTCTGAATGGCCCTTTCCACCTAGACTTCAATTTCCCAGGAAATAATTTTAATCTTGTTTAGGGTAATAAAAAATCCTGACCAGGTTCAAATTCTCTTTTTATTATCTTCTGATCATGCCATTCTTTCATCTTTTCCTTATAAATCATCGCATTATCGTAAGATCCATTCCTAATTTCATTCCTAATTTCCTCAAGCTCCTCAAGCTTATTCAATTGTAATAATCTTTTCTCAATAGCATCTTTCAAATTGAAATTGAATTCTTTAATCGCCCAATAAGCTTTATGCTCTAATTCAATTGGTAAGTGACAAGTCTTCCCAAAAATTAATTTATATGTGGACATTCCTATAGGTGTCTTATAGGATGTCCTTTATGCCCATAATGCAATATCTAATCTAGTAGACCAATCCATTTTATTAGGATTAAGACTCTTTTCTAAAATTCTCTTAATTTCACAATTAGATACTTTTGCTAAACCACTTGTATGGGGATGAAAAACAGTTGCAACTTTATGCATTATATTATATTTTTCCATCAATCTTGCAATTGTTGCATTCCTAAAATGAGATCTTCCATCGATAATGATTACTCCCGGCATTGCAAATCTTGTAAAAATATTTTTAATTAAAAATTTTGAAACACTCCGAGCATCACATTGGGGTAAGGAGATTACTTCAATCCATTTTGAAACATAATTCACTGCAATCAATATGTATATATTTCTAAATGAAGGTATAAATGGTCCCATAAAATCCAATCCCTATGCATAAAAAATTTCAATTTCCAAATTAAATTTTAGAGGCATTTCATTTCTTTTTGAAATATTACCTATAAATAAAATCCATATTGCAAAATTTTATGAACAGTTCTATCATTCCCAAAATGTTCTCCAAATTCAGAATCATGACATTTTTGGATATTTCCTGAATTTATTTATAAGGCACACATCGTCTCATTACTAAATCTTTGCATTATTTATATAAATATGGATCATCCTAAAAATATGATTTTGCATCATAAATAAATTTCTTTTTTTGTCGTTTTGTCAGCCCATAATGTAAAAGACCACTAACAATATAATTTACAATATCAGCATAACACGATATTTCCCATCCTTTTACAGCATAAAGTTGTTCATAAGGAAAAGTTTCATTAATTTCTCTCTCCAAATCAAGCATTTCTTCTTGTTCTAGCCTAGATAGATAATCAGAAATTTGATTATCAGTCCCTTTCCTATTGACTATTACAATATCAAACTCTTACATAAGAAGTACCCATCTGATTAATCTTGATTTAGCATCCTTCTTTTGCATCAAATATTTAATAGCCGAATGATCAATAATCAATATGCACAACACTTCAATCAGATATGACCTAAACTTATCAAAAGCATATACAATGGCTATTAACTCTCTTTCAGTGGTGGTGTAATTAATCTGAGCATCATTAAGAGTCTTACTAGCATACCATATAACTTTAAAAAATATTATCATATCTCTGCACTAAAATAACTCCTAATGCATAATCACTAGCATCACACATTAATTCAAAGGGTTTCTCCTAATCAGGTGAAATGATTATCGGAGCAGTGATCAATTTTTTTCCTTTAAAGTTTCAATGACTTTAAGGCAATCTTGATTAAAGTCAAATTTTGTATCTTTTTCCAGAAGTTGGCATAAAGGTTTAGTAATTTTTGAAAAGTATTTAATATATCTCCTATAAAATCTAGCATGTCATAAAAATCTCCTTACTCCTCTTACTGTATTAGGTGAAGGTAAGTTTGATATAACCTGTATTTTTGCAGAATCTACTTTAATCTACTTCCATACCTTTTTCTGAAATTTTATGTCCAAGCACAATTCCTCCTGCTACCATAAATTAGTATTTTTCCTAATTAAGTACTAAATTTGTTGTGTCAAATAAGAGCTACAACATTTCAGAACTTTTTTAATTGACTTAGACATATTTTGAATGAAGTTCCAAATAGTGAAAAATAGTCCATAAAGACTTCAATCCCTTTTTTAATAAAATCACTGAAAGTTGACATCATACATCTTTGAAATGTTGCAGGTGCATTACATAATCCAAAGGGCATTTGCCAAAAAGCAAAAGTTCCATAAGGACTAGTAAATGTTGTTTTCCCTTGATTCTTTGGAGCAATAGCTATTTGGTGATAACTGATATATCCATCTAAAAAATAAAATTATTTATGCCCAACCAATTTATCCAACATTTGGTCTAGAAAGGGTAAGGGAAAATGATCCTTCCCGGTGCTTCCCGGTGGCAAAATTTAATTTCAAAATTTAATTTTCTATAATCTATGTAGATTCTCCAACCAGTGACTTGTCTTGTTGATATTAACTCGTTATGCTCATTTGTCATTACTGTCACAACTCCTTTTTTTGGAACACAATGAATTGGACTTACCCAAACACTGTCTGAAATAGGATATATTATTCCATTATCTAATCATTTTGAAATCTCTTCTGCACAACTTCCTTCATCATAGGATTTAATCTCCTTTGAAAATCTCTTTCTGCTCAACTTCCTTCATCATAGGATTTAATCTCCTTTGTGGATTAGCTCTTGGTTCATGTTGAGTTCATGTTGATCTTCTAATAATCTTCTAATAAGATTCTATGCATACAAATTGAAGGGCTGATTCCTTTAATATACTCTAATGTCCATCCAAATTCTTTCTTATATCTTTTTAAATTTTCCAACAACTATCTCTCTTACGTATCAGTTAATTCTGAGGATACTATAATAGGTGGTGTAGATAAATCTCCTAAAAATGCATACTTCAAATGTGAAGGAAGCTTTTTTAGTTCTAGTTCAGGAGGTTTCTCAATAGATGGAATCAAATTCTTATTACTTTCTATAGGATCTAACATTTCATATTTTTCTTGAACATAATCCAAGTCCTCTTTACTCACTTTCATAAATTCATCTTGAATTTTATCCTCATCTTGATATTCCATATATTCCTTTTCAAATTCACTTTCAAAAGTCTTCTTAAAATATTCATGGCTTAAATATTCATTAGCTTAAATTCATGGCTTAAATATTCATTAATATCTATTTTGAAGCATTCAATCTCTTGCTTTTTTTCAGAGTATCTCATTGATTTTGAAATATTAAATGTAACATCTTGATCACCAACTCTCATAGTTAGTTCTGCTTTCTGCACATCTATCAAAGCTCTTCCAGTGAATAGGAGTAGTCTTTCTAATATGATAGAAATTTCTTTATCTTCCTCCATATCTAATACAATAAATTCTATATGAAGATAAACTTATCAATTTTTACCAAAACATCTTCTATAACTCCTTTAGGATAAGTAATTAAACGATAGGCTAACTGAAGAGTTAAAGTTGTAGGTGAAATATCTCCTAAGCCCATCCTTCTGAATATTGATAACGACATAAAATTAATACTGACTCCTAAATCACATAAATCTTTTTCATAAAATCGTTCACCAATAACACAAGAAATTGTAAAACTTCTAGGAGCTTTAAGTTTTTCAAGAAACTTTTTCTGAATTATAGCGCTACACTCTTCGTTGAGTGCAACAGTCTCATTATCTACAAACTTTCTTTTCTTATTCAGTATATCGCTCTTGAACTTCACATAGCTTAGCATTTTTTCAAAGCTTCAACAAATATAATGTTTGTCGTTAATTTCCTCAAAATTTTCAAAAAATTCAAAAATTGATTATCTTTATGTTTATGCTTCAATCTTTGAACAAATGGAGGTGGTGGTCTTTCTACAGTGATTTTCATTGGTTTAATTGGACTTTCTGCTTCAAAATGAAAATCTTCACCAGATTTTTCATTTTTTAGCTCATCTTTTTCAACTTCAACTTCTTGTTGAACACTATTTCCTAATTATTTTCCACTTCTCAGTTGAATAGCTTTACTTTGCTCTTTGTTCTAATCTTTAGGATTTACTTCAACATTACCAGGCAATGTTCCTAGAGGTCTATTGCTAAGTGTGGTAGCAATATATCCCAATTGATTTTCCATATTTTTGATTGCAGCTCATTGACTTTGTAATTGACTACCCATTTGCAATATCAATTCTTTCATTGATAGTTTTTTTCTCCTTACTCTGCAAATTATTAAATCCTGGGGGGTGATAAGGTTTATAAGCTTGATTCCCTTGTTTGTTGGAGTTTCTCAATTGGTTCGCAGTATTGTTTCCCCATCGCGGATTTGCAGCATTAGATTTATTATTACTCCAACTAAAATTTGGATGATTTTTCCATCCAGGATTATGATAATTGGCATAAGGGTTATTAGAACGATTGTTTATTGCATTTAAAGTCTCATAAAAAGATTTAGATTCTATCATATGTCCCAATAAGTTTTCCTCAAGCACATGTGTTGTCCCAGAATAATTCATTCAATATTGATCTATCTTCTTTGATATAGTAGCTATTTGGGCAGCTAATGTGGATAATAATGTGGATATTGCATCAGAATCATGAATACTAGTTACTCTTTTTGGATTTACCCTTTCAGAGGGCCATTGAAAATTATTAGTAGTCATCTCTTCAATTAATGAATATGCTTCATCGAATGGTTTTGACATTAATGATCCACCATCAATAGCGTCAATTATTGATCTAAGAGATCTAACCAACCCATTATAAAAAGTTTGAATTATTAATCAATCTGAAAACACATGGCGTGGACACTTTCTAAGGAGATCCTTAAATCTTTCCCATGCTTCATAAATTGATTCCCCTTCAAACTGACAAAAAGATGTGATATCATTTTTAAGCTTAACAGTTTTTGAAGTTGGGAAATATTTATATAAGAATTTTTGTGATATATCTACCCATGTTCTGATAGATCTAGGTGCTAACGAGTTTAACCACATTTCAGCTTTATCCCTTAGTGAAAATGGAAAAAGTCTACGTCTGACAACATCATTTGATACTCAATCATATTTAAATGTAGCACACAATTCTAGAAAACTAGCAATGTGTAAATTAAAATCTTTAGTTGGTGTTCCGCCAAATTGATTATTTTGTACCATTTAGATAATAGCAGGATTAAGCTCAAATGAATTAGTAGCTACAACAGGGTTTCGTATACTTAAATGAATTTAATCTGCTGTAGGATTAGCATAATCTCTTAAAGGTCTAGGTTGATGTTCATTTTCTATTCCTTGATTGTTCATGTTGTTTTCATTTATATCAGAATTTTCTCTTTTTGTTGTTTTCAAATTTTTCTAACAGTTCTTTCTAGTTCAGAATCATAAGGTACTAAATTTTCAGATCTTACACTACCCATAAACAAAATAAAGCAAATAATAAAAGGCAAGTAAACACACTTAAATAAGAAAATGTTAAAACAAAACTACGAACACACTTTTTTTAATTTTTTAATATTTTGAAATAAAATATAAATATTTTACGTTAGTTACCCGGCAACGCCGCTATAACTTGATGTTGTGGCAGATTTAGTTTGAGAATTTTGTAAATATTTTTCAATATTAGAAAATTACACAATGCAGATATATAATAAATATGCAATATAATCTCAACAAAAATACTTTTATGAAAATAAATTATCTTTTAAAAATATTTTTAAACTGCCAAATTTCCTAAAAAATAAATGCAAGTATATGTATCGCTCAAGTAATAATGGGTTCTAATGGAGTCCTAGATATTAATCCCATAAGGAAGTTGGAAAATCCTAAAAGTAATTTATGAATATTATTTTATAATCTAAAAATACAAAAATAAAAGTAAAGTAAAGTGTGAAATTTGAAAATTAACTACTCAAGTGAATTTGAAAATTAACTACTCATTGAAAATTAACTACTCAAGTGAATGTTAATTAAAATGCAACTGTAAGACTATAAAAGTTAAAATAAACTTAATAGTAAGCATTCAAAAGTAAAATTACAAAAATTAAACAAAGTTTTTATTATGACGGAAAGTTTAAATTTTAGAAAGCATCATTCCCTTTTACAATGAGTATATGAATTGTGAAGAAATTAAAATCATTTGAAAAAATATATAAAAACTGTTTTGCGCCAAATAGGACCAATCCTATTCTTTACCATCTTCTGTGTGCTATAAAGAACATTGACTAATCCAGAGTTTGGTCCCAAATTCTGTGATTATGCTGTGAGGATACCGACTGCAACTGCAGAACTCCCACTACTTCCTCACCTGAGGGCTAACAATCCCGCATTAGTTTCCAATCAACTTGACCAAATTGAGGATTTTAATCTGTCACCCTAAAATCTCTAATTCTGCATCCAACAAAGTATACTTTTCTACTTATTTGCACCCAATGTCATTGATGACATACTCTCCCATAAAATCAAATGTGATTCTCCCTAAGTTGTAGAAATCATATCTCATTTAAGAACATATGTCTTTCAACAAGTTTTAACATTTCAATTGGCCAGATCGAAAAGTAAATGAAGATCAAATTTCAAATCATCACAAATTATTAACATTTAAAACCGTAGAAAACAAAATCTATTTGTCACAAAACCATATCTCAAAGTAGGGAGAAGAATAAAAAATACTACTTAGAATTCATGAGAAGGATAAGACAAAACATGGATTTCAAATATAAAAAGAAATTTATGAAACTAAAGAAATAAAAATACAACTTATCTCACAATCATTCCCAAACAAATCTCTAGAAGTTCTCTCCAAGCCTTTCTCTCTTTACAATCACTCCCAATTCTCTCTTAGAAGTGTAATGAAGAAGAAATCTCTCAGCTTCCCTCTCCTCTTACAATCTTAGAAGAAAATCTCCTTTTCTTTATATATCTCTAATTCACACCAACTTTCTCTCTCCCTCATGCCACACACTTGACAAATGAGAAGTATCCTTCTTTTATTTTGGGTTGCCTCCTTTGGAAAAGAATTCAAAATTCCCTCTAAAAGTCAACTCTTTTGAATTCAAAAGAAGTTTCATTTGATCCAAAAGACATATCCCTTCATAAAAGAACCTTCCAAAGTGTCTAGATGCATTGAATTACTCCAAGAGGTGTGTAGAACAAGTGCCCATTTGAAATTTGCGCAAAAATTTGCCTCGAATCGTCTTAATTTGAAAAAGTCATCCCTAGCGCATCATGTACCAATCTGGCACATCATGCGCCAGTCTCTGGATTTGGCGCATCATTCGCTGATATGGCGCATCATGTGCCAGAATCCCAAAATTCGCTGTTTTGGCTCCAAAATTTGTCCTTTTTGTCATTTTTACTCTAAATGTCTAAAAAAGATATACTTGCAACAAAAACACAAAATTACCCTTCTTTAAAGTGCGATATCACAAAAAATAAGCATAAAAAGGGTACTTAAAAAAGTATATTACGTACTTAAAATAGTATATTATTTTGGTGCATCAGGCACCTGGCGCTTAGGCGCTGCTCCTCTAGTGATTGGGTGTCAATTCTGTTTGTCATATTTGCACCTTTCTTCATTTTTGCTCCAAATTTGACCCTTTTTCACTCCTTTTAGCATTTTTTATCCATTTGATTATATATGAAAGAAAAACAATCCATTTTTTTTCACTCCTTTTAGCATTTTTTATCCATTTGATTATACATGAAAGAAAAACACACAAATCCCTTTCATTAAAGCGCAATAACTCAAAAATAGGCATAAAAATGGGTATAAGACACTATATATTTGAGGTGTATCAGAGGCCAATAAGAAGGATAATCCCAATTTTTGCCCATATTACAAAATGCTAAGGAATACCATTGAGGGCTGTTTCAGTTTCAAGGATTGGCTCAAGAGGAATCTCAAAGAAGAAAATATAATAATCCAGAAAATATAATAATCCTGAAAAATATTTAAAAGAACCTGAAAGAGGTTCTGTAAATATGATTTCGGTCAAGCCAATTAATCCGATAGAACCCTATTCACATGAAAATGGATGGAGCACAATTTAAAGCAAATCATCCAAGAAGATACTCGATCAAATTCAGACTGCTTCAGCACAAGCCGTCGTTCAGGGTCTACAGCTTGTCAGGCCCAAGTTGGAGATTTCTCCGGAGAATGCGCCGCAACCAAAGAAGAAGGACATGATCATAAAGACCGATAGCACGACGGGTAGGTGATACACCAAAATAATGTGTAGTTTTAATTATTCATTTTATGATTATTTTTTGTGATATTTCACTTTAAAGAGTGGTATTTTTATGTTTTTATTACAAGTATATCAATTTTAGGTATTTGGAGCTAAAGTAGCAAAAAGAATGAAATTTGGAGCCAAAACAACGAATTTTAGAATTCTGAAGCGAAGATGCGCCGTATTGGCACAAGATGCGCCAACATATAAAGAATTGGCGCTAGATGCGCCAAAACCCAGAACAACGCAATCTTCAGAGCTGGCGTAAGATGAGCTAGATTAGTGCCAGATGCGTCATTTGAGACAGAGCTGGTGCAACGTGCGCCAGATTTGGTGCAAGATGCACTAGAGACAACTTTTTGCAGATTAAGGCGGTTCGAGATGAATTTTGCGCGAATTTCAAAAGGGCCACTTTTTCTTAACACCCCTTAAAGTGATTTAATGTATCTAAAAACTTTGGAAGGTTCTTATATGAAGAGATATGTCTCTTAGATCAATAGACATGTCCTTAGAATTCAAAAGAGTTGACTTTCAGAAGGAATATGGAATTCTTTTTGGAGGGAGGTAGCCTCTAATAAAAGAAGAGGACTTCTAGAGTGTGGGTGTGTCCTGTGAAGGGGGTCGAACAGAAGAGATAAAAAGAGAGAGACAAGTTAAGGGCTTGGAGATTTTTTTCAAGGATTGTAAGAGGAGAGGGAAGGTGAGAGATTTCTTCTTCATTTCACTTCTAAGAGAGAATTGACAGTGCTTGTAAAGAGGCAGTGCTTGTAAAGAGCTTGTAAAGAGGGAAAATATCTGAAGAGAACTTCTAGGAATTTTCTTGGGAAGGATTGTGAGATAAGTTGTGTTCTTTTATTTCTTTATTTTGTAAACTTGCATTTATATATGAAATTCGTGTTTTGTCGCATCTTTTTCATGAATTCTAAGCAGTCTTCTTTATCATTCTCCCTACTTTGAGATATGATTTTACGAAGAATTTATTTTATTTTATATGATTTTAAATGTTAATAATTTGTGATGATTTGTACTCTGATCTTCATTTACTTTTCAATCTAGCCAATTGAAATGTTAAAACTTGTTGAGAGACATATGTTCTTAAATGAGATATGATTTCTACAATTTAGGGAGAATCACATTTGATTTCATGAGAGAGTATGTCATCAATGGGATTGGGTGCAAATAAATAGGGAAATATACTTTGTTGGATGCAGAATTGAAAATTTTAAGGTGACAGATTAAAATCTCCAATTTGGTTCAGTTGATTGGAAACTAATGCTAGATTGTTAGCCCTCAGGTGAGGGAGTAGTTGGAGCTCTGGAGTATCAGTCGGTATCTTCCCAGCCTAACTACAAAATTAGGGAGCAAACTCTAGATTAATCAATGTTCTTTATAATACTTGAAAGAGGGTAAAGAATAGGATTGCTCATATTTTGCACAAAACAATTTATATATATTTTTTCAAATGAATTTAATTTCTTCACAAGCCATATACTCACTGTAAAGGGGAATGATGTTTTCTTAAATTTGAACTTTCCGTCATAAAAACTTTATTTAGTTTTCGTAAGTTTACTTTTGAAAGTTTAGAATTTAGTTTAGTCAATTTTGTCTTTCAACTGAATTTTATTTAACATTCACTCTAGTATTTAATATTCAAATTTCACACTTTACCTTTTGTAGTTTTAAAAATTATAGTATACACAGAATTTACCTATAGATATTTCCATCTTTCCTATGGGATCGATATCTGGAACTCCATTAGAGCCCTTTATTATTTGAGCGATACATATACTTGTGTTATTCTTAAAGAGGATTTGGCAGTTTAAAGATTTTTAAGAGATAAAACTATTTTTACTAAATTTATTTTTATTGGGATTAATTTGCATATTTGTTATTGTATCTATTGTGTGCATTTTGTAATATTAAAAATATTTATAAAATTAACAAACTAAATCCACCCGCATCAAAGTTTTTGGCACAATTGTCGGGGAAGTAAAAGAAAGTATTAGTAAGTTATTTTATAAATTATAGTATTTTTATTTTTAAACTAAAAAAAAAGTGTTTATAGTTTAGTTTGAATATTTTTATATTTTAGTATGTTTGCTTATTTGTGTGTTTGTTTATTTTAAATTACTTGTTGTGATTGTTTATGCGTAGTGTACGATCTGAGTATATAGTACCTTATGATTCTGAGTTAGAAAGAATTATTAGAAAAATTTGAAAATAACAAAAAGAGATAGACCATATTAGCAAAATGACTTGCAATTTAAGTAATATTGGAAATGAAGGTGAACATCATCAGAGTCCTTCAAGAGATTATGTTAATCCTACAATAGATAAAATTCATTTAAGTATACAAAACCCTGCTATAGTTGTCAATTCATTTGAGCTTAAACATGTTATTATCCAAATGGTAAAAAACAATCAGTTTGGGGAACATCAACTGAAGATCCTAGTTTACACCTTGCCAGTTTTCTAGAATTGTGTGCTATTTTTAAATATGATGGAGTGTTGAATGATGTCGTTAGACTTGGATTTTTTTCCTTTTTCATTAAGGGATAAAACTAAGATGTGGTTAAAACTCATTAGCACCTGAATCTATTAGAATTTGAGAAGATTTATCAAAAAAACTTTTATCTAAATATTTCCCATCTTCAAAAACTACTAAGCTTAGAAATTTTACATCTTTTTGTCAGTTTGAAAGGGAATCAATTTATGAAGCCTGTGAAAGATTTAAAGATCTCCTTAGAAAGTGTCCACACCATGCGTTGCTAGATTAGTTAATAATTCAAACTTTTTATAATGGATTGGTTGGATCTCTTAGATCGATAATTGATGATGTTGCTAGTGGATCATTAATGTCAAAATCAGTCGATAAAGCATATTCTTTAATTGAAGAGATGATTACTACAGTTATGGGATTTATTTGAGCATAATCTTAATAATTTACTTATAAGCATTTCCAACTTCCCTGTGGGATTGATATCTAGGACTCCATTAGAGTCCTTTATTACTTGAGCGATATGTATACATTCATTATTTTTAAAGGGGATTTGACAGTTTAATGATTTTTAAAAGATAAAACTATTTTCACTGAAGATATTTTTGTTGGGATTAATTTGCATATTTTCTATTGTATATGTCGTGGATATTTTGTAATATTAAAAAATATTTGCAAAACTAACACTAAATCCACCCGCATCAATAGGATAGGAGCTTTCTCTATTAGATTGGTTGTCTCGGATTCGGGAGAGAAATTCCTCAAACCCCTGACCATGTATGACTATCTTTTTACCCCTCCGGGGTTTTTTGAATATAATGATTACGATTTTAGCCACGTTTTAACTGTCTCTAGTGATGATGTAAGTGACCATGACCAATCTAACTTTGATCTAGATTCTCAAAATGATCCTCAAATCATACTTAAGTCTGATGAACACATTAATGAAAATGAACAAGATATCGACGACACCGGTTACTACAGTTCTGGGAGTGAGGAGCCAGTCCTCGAGTGTCAAGGAGCATCGCTCACCATCAACTTAGATTTATCAGATACAGAATAAGCACTAGAAAATTTGCCCACAATATCTCAAGAAGAAGAAGAGATCACAGAAATAAATCTGAGGAGCAAAAAGGTATTACCCCCAAGAACAACTCCAATGGATAAAGAGAAACAAATAGTCACTTGAGAAGAGTCACCTTCTCCTCCGCCAGTAGAAGAGATACATAATCAAGTAAAGATTAGAGGTTTGTATAAAGTGGATTATAATGTACTAGATCAACTTAAGAGATTTCTAGTCAAACTAAGCATCTACTATCCTCTGATCCTGCCAAAGGAGATGAGGGAATCTCTGGTCACAGCCTTACATGATCCATCAATTTGCTTAGCTCAATTGGTCATCACATCCTTGGATGAAGTTTGTTCATCAGAGGAACAGCCTGGGGTAACCTTCACCGATGAAGACTTGTTGCTTGGAGCTTCTGATCACAACCAACCGCTCTACATCTCCGTCAACATCGACAGATTTGTATGGGAGTATCACTCAACTTAATAAGTCTACAGACGTTAGCATACTTGGATATTGAAGCTCAGGAGCTTACAGCTGATAAGATGATCTTAATAGGATTTAATCATAAGGGAGAAAGAGCACTTGAATCGATTACAGTCCTCACGAAAGTTGAGGAGCTAGTAACAATCGTAAAGTTTCATATCATCGACGCACAGACCTCTTTCAATGCTTTGCTTGGTCGATCGTGGTTGCACGAGCATAATATGGTTTCGTCGTCACTACAACAGTGTATCAAGTATTTCAAAGAAAGACAAGAACATTGCATCAAAGGGGATTTACAACCATTTTCAGTTCATGAAGAAGACATCCATGAAGACACCGCCTACTACGCTCCTCAAAAGAAGATCGTCTTTTCCCATGAAGATGTGCTAGATGAGACTGAAGATGCTGACAACTACAACGAAGGGATCATTCAACTCCACTTCAACAATGTACTACCACTTATTCACAACAAGTTCGTAGAGGTTCTTTTAGCCCACGCATCTGAGATCGAGGCCAGGGACGTGGACAAGGATAAGTCGCCATAATTGTTGAACGGACAAAACTGACGATCTGTATCTACGTGGATGAAAGCTTTGATGAAGATAAGTTAGAGGAAGAAATGATGATGAAAACACAGAAGAAGCCGCAGTTCGAAATTTCCTTGGAAGACGTGGAGAAAAGTGAATACAAGTCAATGTATGATTGGATCAACCACTACGTGCATGTCATGACCCTTACTCTGATCCACCCTCAAAAAGGTTGCGATTTTAGAGGTCAAGGAAGTCCGGGGTGTTGGTTTTAAGCCAATTAGGTTTTACCATGCTTCTCCTCCTACTAATTCCAAAAATCATGTAAATTTGGAAGAGAATTATAATGAATTAATGGAATTATCGTTTGGTTACTTTTCTCCTTGTGTACAAAAGCTAATTCAACAGGGATGTGTGCCAAAAGAAATGTCGAAGGATAAACTATAGCTCTTTGAGAATTTGTGGAACGTTAAGAGTCAGACTCCTAACTAGAAAGAAGGTCTTGGATTTGGTACAATAGGACCAATTGATGATTCAAAATTTTGCATGGTTGTTACTAGCGAGTTCGAAGATGATTGCCTTGATGTGAATAATGAATTTGAAGATTCTCTGATAAATGATGCTATGTCATAGTTTGAAGAAGAAATTAAGTCAATCGGCGATGAATTGAACGAAGTCAATCTCGGGACTGAAGAGCAGCCCCGACCTACCTTTATAAGTTCTTTATTCAACAAAGAAGAATCTACAGAGTTGACCAAATTATTGTCAGAATTTAAATATTGCTTCGCTTGGAGCTATGACGAGATGCCAGGATTATCCTCAGAAGTTGCGGTTCACAAGCTCGAGGTGGACAAGGATATGACCCCAGTGAAACAAGCTACTAGAAGAACGTGCCTCGAAATAGAGCAACAAGTCATTGCTGAGGTAAGGAAGTTAACATACGCCAGCTTTGTGCGGGAAGAATAATACCTGACGTGGTTAGCCAACATTGTGCCAGTTAAGAAGAAGAATGAACACATTCGTGTATGTGTCGACTTCAGGAATTTAAATAAAGCATGTCTGAAAGATGGGTTCACATTACTGATACTAGAAATAATGGTGGACATTGCATCGACGCACGAGATCTTCTCCTTCATGGATGGATCGCCAGGTTATAATCAGATTAAGATGGCTTCAAAAGATGCAGCGCTTACAATTTTCAAAACATCGATCGGGATCTTCTGCTACACAATAATGTCGTTTGGATTGAAGAACACCAGAGCAACATATCAACGAGCTATGACGATGATCTTTGATGACCTCATTCACAACCAAGTGGAGTGCTACGTGGACGACTTGGTCATTAAAAGAATAGACCACTCGTATGATTTGATGATCGTGTTTGAACGATTATGATAATATAATCTTAAGATGAATCCCTTAAAATCTGTCTTCGGGCGCTACCTCAAGAAAATTTCTAGGATTCATTGTTTGTCATCGGGGAATCGAGATCGAGCTAGATAAGATTAAAGCTATCTTAAAAATGTCTCATCCCAAAACCTTGATCAAGGTAAACTGACATAATTGAGATGCTCCCCCAGCTCAAACATATTAGTCATAGCCAATAAGTCATTTGCTGGAACCAAAAAGTCACTTAACCAACATTATAGAAGACATTTTGAGTCCTTGCTAGTTTAGATCAACAACCTTGCATGTGCCCTAAGCAACCTCACCTATTTGAAACTGATAGTCTTTGAAACACTCACCCAAGCCGTTATCTACATGTACTATTCCTGGTCTTGATTACCATATCCACATAGCTATAATAACTCGATCATATGTTTATTTATTGTCTTCTATAAGAGATCAAATGGAACACAAGAACATCTACAAAATTATGATTATTGAGTTGTGATAAATAAAATCAATAGATTTTATTTTGCTAGAACTTCTCTGTTTTTTATCCTTTTCTCGGTTCTAAGTTTACACAACATTTAAATAATTAAACCCTAAATCCTAATTATCCACGAACACATTTGAATCTACGAAAGCATGAAAAATAATTATAGGAAAAGAGAAAAACATAACTAAGGAAGAATATAATAAATTTCACATTTTTATTTTATGAAAAAAAGTTTTACTAAAAAATATTATGATTGTAAAAATAATTTATATGAAAAATGAGATATAGATATTTCTCCACATTTAATTTCCAGCCAAATTTATACAACCCTATACTAAGTTGGGCAGGAAAACAAATCCTTCCAATAAGGCACAAATATATCAACTTTAACGTATAACTATGAAAAAAATGTACCCTTAATGACTAATAAACGGAGGAATAAAAGCTAAGCTAGTTGTGGGACAAATCACAACCCATCATCTCGGAAATTCATTCCAACCCAATCTGTAGCACAAATAAAGAAACAGGTGAAGTCGGTAATGGCCTCCGTCAAAAGCTATCTAAAAGCTTAATCACCTCTCCAATGGACGGTCTACTACTCGGCCTCTCCTCGGTAGACCTGTAAGCCACTCCCAACAGCCCCTTCACCTCCGTCTCCGCCACCGCTTCCTTCCCCATCAAAGGATCCAAAATCTCCATCTCCCTCCCCTCTTCAAACTTCGCCCTGGTCCACTTAACCAGCCCTATCTCTCCACCATCATCCGTCTTCACTGGCCAGCTCGGCCTCCTTCCCGTCACCACCTCCATCACCAATACCCCAAAGCTGTAGATATCGCCCTTTGCCGTCACCGCCGTAACCCCCTCCCTATACTCCGGTGCCATGTATCCCACCGTCCCCGCCGCCTCCTGTGTCGATACGTGCGATCTAGACGATTCCACCAAACGCGCCAATCCAAAATCCGCGATCCGGGCAACAGACTCGCCGTCAAGCAGGACATTGCTGGCCTTGATGTCGCGGTGGATGATGCTGGGACGGCATCCCTCGTGGAGGAAGGCAAGGCCAGCGGCGACGCCACGGAGGATGCTGAGGCGGACGGACCAGGTGAGCGGCGGAAAATAGTCGGGGTCAGGGTCATGGAGACGTTGGTCGAGGCTGCCTCCGGGGAGGAATTCGTAGATGAGGAGGCGGTTGGAGCCGGCGATGCAGTATCCGAGAAGGCGGGCGAGATTGGGGTGGTGGATGCGGGCGAGGGTGTCCATCTCGGCGCGAAATTCTCGAAAGCCTTGGAAGGGAGCGAGGTCAGGGGAAAGACGTTTGACGGCGACGGGGGCGCCGGAGGGGAAGATGGCCTTGTAGACAAAGCCAAATCCACCGTCGCCGAGGATGCGATCAGGGGAAAAGTTTTTGGTGGCGGTTTCCAGATCGGAGAGGGAGATGTAGGGGAGGGAGGGATCAAAGGAAAAGCTGTGCTCGCGGGTAGGGAGCGGAAGGGCGGAGGAAGGGGTGGGAAAGGAGATGGAGAGGAAAGGGGGAGGAGGCTTAGGTGGACGGCTGCGACAGAAGAAGAGGACGACAAGGAATAGAAGGGAGATGGCGGAGAAGCTACCGGCGGCGGCGATCAGGGCTTGGAGAATAGGTTCCATGATTGAGGGAAGAGAGGGAGAGATTGGAGGATGTGATTAATGTTAGGGTTTGGGGAGAATAAGAGGAGGAGAAGGGAAGAAGAGAAGTTCTACGGGGAGGAGGGCACCGTAAGGAGGCTTCATTTTCCTTAGGCTGTGGTCAGTCGCCGGAGCAGTCAACTGGGCTTGGAATTTTCAAAGACTTTTTATTTTTATTTTATTTGAGAGACCTCTTTAAGATTTTAACGGAATATAAAAATTTATCCAATAAGATATATATATATATATGTATATGTCCCCAATGCCCATTTAATATATATATATATATATATATAGTTTGGGAGTGGCAAAATTTTGAAATAGACTACCACAGAAAGTTAGGGGAAATTCCTGGGGGATTTACATAGCTAGAACTCAAACAAAATTTTTAGTATTGTATATCTCTTACTTGAACTTTAATATTTATACATCTACATATTGTTAAATGACCTTGTTGTTGAGGTGCGATGTAGAAATTTCTGCTCTCAACATAATTCCCTTTGCCACCACAATCCAAATCAAATTTGGACTATTTTGTTGGAAGCCTAAAGTTTAATGCTTTCAACCATATTCAAAGTGACCTGCGACTGCTTGAGAAATAGATAGGGGGTGAGCCTTTGGATTTTAAGCAGTGTAAAAAGAAAGGAGACATTGGACTATGACCTTTTCTGATTTTTGATAGTTTAATTTGATTTAGGGCCTGTTTGGGACCTTTGTTTTTGCGGCATTTACGTTGCGGAACCAGAGAAGTTGCATTTGGAAACTCTTTTATTTTGCGCACTTCGTTAGTCGGGGGTCGCATCAGGCTGAAACGAAAGGGGGAGAGGGCGTTCCGCGGCTGGAGTTCTGTTGCGAGATGCCTTCGACGTCACTGCCCCTTCGAAATTCCGGTAATTCTACTCCTTTTTGCATATACCCTCATCATTGTTCCTCCATTTGGCTCCATCGATTTGCTAAATCCTTCCGGTGATGTTTTCTCATTTATGCATTTTTTCTTTTTGCGGTTCATTCACTACCTACCTCTGTGTTTCTTGTTTTTTCTATGAAATTTTTTGTATTCTTGATCTACATGTGTATCCATTGTTGTTTGATGGTCGAATAACTTGCTTTTTTCCATGCCTGTGTAGATAAACATTTTGTGCGGAGATTTCTAAGCACATATTTGTTTTTTCTTCACGTATTGCATATGTTTTGATGCAAAGTTGAAGTTTGCAGGATATATTATTTAACAACATCTATACTAAGCCTGATCAAATAATAGAAGCTATGGAATGGAAAATATTTGAGCATTGTATATTTGTTTTCTTAAGAATTCTTTGTGGGCTTATTCTATATATGTTTGCACTCATGTTTGTTGATCGTTTTGCTTACACTTGCCTCTTATACAGAGTTGATTAACATTTTAAGGGGAGAATGTTGAGCACTGCTTTTCTTTTTTACTATATGAAATAGTTTTATAAATGGGTTGCATATGCGTTGTTGCAAATTTGAAGCTTGCATAATTGAAAATTTAGCAACATCTATAACTAGCCTAATGAACCTCTAGAAGATATGGAATTAAATATATTTGAGCTTTGTTCATTTGTTTCTTCAAGAAATCATTTTTTTAGTATATGCAATAATTTTACAGATGAAATTGCATAAGTTTTCATACAAAGTTGTAAGTTTGCATGATAAATAAGCTAGAAGATCAACTAATAGAAACTACGAAATGAAATATATATGAGCTTTGTTCTTCTGTTTTTTAAAGATTCACTATTTTAAAAATCCTAAGTATTGGTAACATTTTGAGTGAGAATGTCGAGTACTTTTTTTTTCCTTCTGTTGAGACTCTTATAAATAGAAATTACATATGTTGTGTTGCACATTTGAAATTTACATGATAGATAAGTTAGCAGCATCCTTACCTGTTTTGATCAAACAGTAGAAGCATTTTGATGAAATATATATGAGCAGTGATGGAAAATAAATTTCAAAAGCATAAATCGATCATCACTTATCAAATTTAAATTGGTGAGGTTGTTTTCCCACAAATATTATTTGTCGCAAGAGAACAGATTCAAGTGCTTATTTGATTTGGGAAAATAGTGATTATGGATGGAGTCTCCTTTGCTTAAGAGATCTCACTGAGCTCTAATTATTGCCTTAAGGACCCAATTTGGCTAGTGTGTTAGAGACAATAAGTTGGTTATGGGTATCTTATCTGGCATGTAATCTACGGGTCCCATTAATGCATGGATATGCAGAACACGTACATAAAAAAATCTTAAAGAAATAGATAAGTAATGCTCATATATATTTCATTCCATTACTTCTACTGATTGCTCAGTACAGGTAAGGATGTTGCTAACTTATCTATTATGTAAACTTAAAATGTGTAGCAAAGCATATGCAATTCTATTTATAAGCGTCTTAGCAGAAGAAAAGTAAAAGAAGTAAGCAGTACTCCACATTCTCCCCTCAAAGTGTTACCCTACACTTATGAGGAGGCAAACACAAGAAATTCGACTAGAAAAATTTATTAGACAAACTAAAAACCAGTGCTCATATATCTATCTAAAGAGAGAGATGTTAAGGTGGAGTGGATGTTGTTAACTTATCAGAAAATTTTCTTAAGATTTATATGATCTTATTACTTTGGATGTTTTATGGACCCGTTGGTTGCTTGGTTTCCGTTTACGGTGATGCTTTTGGAATGCCATTCAGAGGGCACATTTCACATTTCTTGTAAAATGTTTAGTAAAGATTTGATGGAAAAACAGAACAAAATGTTCAACAGATTACAAATTATGAATATGGAAAAAAATAACGGTCATGTTAATTTTACACGGGTACCACATATTTCTTATGCTTGGATAACACAACTGGTGATCATTGATAGAGTTATTATTTATATCTATGAATTGATTATGAGCTATACTTTTACTTTTTATTTGTCATATTCATGTTTAAGGTTCATGTACTGTTGTTTTACATGCCAAATTATTTTGATAATTTTTTTTTACTTAGATATTAGTAGGGTAAACCAAAAGAAGGTGGGATATATGTTATTTGGGATTGAGAGATGAAGATAATTTTATGTGATTTATGCCTGAAAGAGGTGGAAATGGGCAATAGACCAAAGACACATTTCAATAAAGAAGGTTAGCAAAATATAACCAAACTCTTTTAAGAAAGAACTGTCAGACTGTATAAAAAAACTCAACTGAAAAATAAATGAGATTAACTGGAAGTTGTGGAATGAGCTAAAAAGATGGGCCACTAGTTTAGGATGGGACACTATTAGAAAAATAGTTGATGTATGTGAGAAGTGGTGGTAAGAGAAGATTTCAACAAGTAAATCAACTTACATTCAATATTGCTTAATTTAAAATTCAACATCTTAGAAAAAACGTTTATCAATTGTAGGTTTTATCGAATGTAAAGAAATACTATGTTCCTTGGTGTTGTACAATAAAAGAGCCTAACCCTAATTTGGATGATCCTGAAAATGCTCATTCCAATGAGATCTACAAGGAACAACTGGAAGAAAGAGAGTAGGGGGAGTTTATTCACTCCAAATGACCTACACCATCAACAGAAAAAGGGAAATATAAAAGTAAATTTGGGGCAGCTCATTTATCCCAATAGATATCACAGCTGATGAAAAATTGCACCAACATTATATCAAGTGTATGCAATGCTCTCTATGCATACCCAACAATCACACATGTAATCAAGCTACTATACTTAATTCCAAAAATTTTGAGGAAATGCCCCTCTACTTATTTATCGTAAAACTTCTAGAGGATCGAAAAAGCGAGAGGCTTTTTTCATGTTGCTCCATGAATGAAGGATTTCTTGCCTCTATTATGTTTTAGAGAGTCAGACTAGTTAGATGTCATACACATTTTTTTTTACTTGTTGCTACTATAGCAGAGTAACTATTTGTAGAATTTTGCATTTCTAGTGTAAACTATGACTTGTGTATACTATTTCTGAAATTTGATATTTGTGAATTTTTGTAGTTAAAATACTTTCATTGCACACAAATTAAGGATTTACCTGCATTAATAATAACATTTTCTTTTGAAATAAACATAACATTACTCTTTCATACTAATGGAGCCATCAAATGAGGAGATTGCATAAATAGTTGAGCAAGCGATAGTCATTACTAGCACAGTTTGACTGATTCATGAGTACCAATGGAGAAACATTTATAAGACATCTTGTGTTTCATCGTCATTTATGGGTGACCAATGTGTTAATGAACAAATGGAAGCTCATTTAAGCCAGATTTGCATAATGTTCCGAATGTCAATAACTATTTTCTGTGATTTATTAGATGAATTGTAATCAAAATATGGTTTGCATGGATCTAAGTGATTTACATCCTAAGAAAACCTAGCTATCACGCTCTTCATTTTGTAGCACAATGAGTCCATTCGTACAACTTTTGAGTGTTTCCAACAATCTATAGAGATGATCAGCAAGTCTTTCTATGTCGTAGTTAACTCTTTGGTTAATATGGCGACAAACATCGTCAAACCTCTAGACCCACCTTTTGCTCAAATACCTCGGGAAATTCTTAGCAATCTGAGGTGCATGTCGTTTTTCATGGTATTGATCACACTCTCTTTTCATTCTTCATTAAATTAAAGAAAATTTATAAATAGCTTAAATTGTGTTTTTTTTTAAATAAGGACTATATCAAAGAAACTGATGGCTTGCATGTCGACATGCTTGTAGGGAATAAAGAAAAGATAGTCTATATCGGTAGGAGTGTAGCTATTATGTAGAACATATTAGCAGTGTGTGATTTCAACATGTGTTTTACATTCATGATGACTCGTTGGGAAGAGAGTGCACACGACAACTGAATATTTTAATTTGCAACCCGGTGGTTGATCCCGACTATTTATATGCAACAATATAACAATGGATTTGATTATATTTTTCACTTATCTTTCCTTACTTTGCAACAGTACCAAAAACTTGATCTTGGAGAAAATAAAAATTTAACTTTTTAACTTAAGATATATTGGAATAATACACAAGTATATGTATCTTTATCAAGTAATATAGGACTTTTTGATTAAGCCCCGAATATCAAACCCATAGGGATTGTTCACAGTAAGTGATAATTAAAGTAATAAACTTTATACTTTAAAAAGACAAATACTTAAACTATAGTTTTTATCACAAGAATGTAGTTGAAACTCTTTTTGGTATTTTTAATGTTTGAAAATGACATAAAAACTTAATAAAGATAACTTGAGTTTATGTAAAAGAAAAGCACTGAATACAAAATATCTTTCTCTTTATTATGAATCAGAATAAGTATAGGAATTCTATTGTAGAATTATTCAAATTTTGCTGTGCCAAATAGAAGACGAGTTAGGTAGGGAAGATACTAGCTCTCACTCTACAGTTCTCTCGGTTCCCTCCAACTGGGAGCTAACATCTCGTATCAAAACCTAAAAAAGGGCTTTAGCCTGTCACTCTAATGTCCTCTATATCTACACCCTTCAAAGATTATTTCCCTATTTATTTGCACTCAATCGTATGAACTACATTATCATTCATAAAATTTTATGTGATTCTTTCTAATTGTTGACTGAGATAATACCATCCGGTTCTTACATGTTCTCACAACAAATTTTAACGTCTAGATGGGCTAGATCAAGATGTAAATGAAGTGCATGGAATTAACTCATCACAACTTCTTTCA
Source organism: Phalaenopsis equestris (assembly GCF_001263595.1). Classification (NCBI taxonomy): domain Eukaryota; kingdom Viridiplantae; phylum Streptophyta; class Magnoliopsida; order Asparagales; family Orchidaceae; genus Phalaenopsis; species Phalaenopsis equestris. The sequence goes on along the minus strand of NW_018164513.1, from coordinate 113,985 downwards.
ACATTAAAGATTAATGTTCTCCATAACTTCCTTCCAGCACTGTAATTATTTATCATTTTAAGGAGAAAGATAAAGAAAAGTACGCAGAATTCATAAAGAAAATAGAACCACACTTTTAGTTTAAAAGTAGAAATTATTGTCAAACTAACAAAAAGTCTTGATTAAAACCAAAAGTAGCTTAAAACAAAGATAAAAATTTATCTCAAATACTCCACTAAATTCTTGAAGTTCCTTTGAATCTCTTCTCTCTTACAACACTCTTAACTCTCAAATTAAAACTATAAACAAAAGGAAAAAAAATTTTGTGGTGCCTGAAATTTTTTCCAAAAGCTTCTTCACGAACTTATTAAAGAACTTTTCAGAACCTCCTTAAGATTTTTCAGGACCCCCCTTTAAAAAGTCTCAACTTCCTTCTTTTATAATTTTCCAAGAGGTGTCTTGGTATCTCTTCAAAATATTTTTTGATTCGATGTATTTACCAAGGGATGCCTCCTTTCACAAGTTCTTTAATTATATTTTCGTCCTTAGTGGTTATAACCACCCATTTTTGCCAATAGGTGCCTCAAATGTCCCTTCAAAATTCGTTAAAATGAATTAACCAATCAAGTAACTGTCACTGGCGCTTAAGCGCGGGACCTCTGGCGCTTAGGCACAGCCTTCTCTATTTGACCGGCGCTTAGGCGCCAAAATACTTTTGCACCATTTTTGCATTTTTGCTCCAAATTTGATTATTTTTCACTCCTTTTAGCATTTTTTACTTTTTTACCCTGAAAGAAAAACACACAAATATCTTCTATTAAACACAATACCTCAAAAATAGGTATAAAAATGTGTATAAAATTGCTATATATTTTAGGTGTATCAAAATCCCCCGAACTTAAAATGTTAATTGTCCTCTAGTGATACTTCAATCTTTAAAAACTAAATAAGTAGGATTATGTATATGAGTTTTTTTAGGAGTTTCTAAAATTTTTGTTCTAGAAATATAGTAGTCTAATTTAGAAAAAATTCTAGTGAATGAGACCAACTTAAAGTTTAGAAATCCTTAAAGTGAAGAAGTATGAAAAATATGAGTTTCTATCTAATTCAGAAATACTTATAGATTTTCTAAATATAGAACTTAGGCATTTTATTCCCTTCACTTAAAAATTTTTACTAAGCATAATTTTACTTACTATATTATATCCTTAAGCTTAAGAGTTCTCAAGTCTTATACTTTAAAAAGATCAGATGTGGAACCAATTTTTTATTAGGCTCTAATCCTCAAGCTTCTCCTCCCTTTTTTAACTTTTTCTTTTCTTTTTCTTTTCTTTTTCTTTTTCTTTTTTTTTTCTTTTTCTTTTTCAGAGAAATTTAAGTATAAAAAATAAAAATCTAAATTTCTAATTTTTTCAAAAATACAATATCTCCTACTAAAGATAATTACATAATATTTATCATTTTGACATTTAAAAAATTTTAACTTTAAATTTTTCTACATTACTTATAAAATTTTAACTAAATTTTCTTACTCATTTCTATAATCAAAATTTTACTTCCCTAATATAAATTCATATACATGATCATTTTTCTTTTCAAATCAAATTCACTTGTAACTTATCTGAGAACAAATAAAATTCAACTTTTGAAAATATTTTTCATTCCCCCCGAAACATAAATTTTTAACAAAATAAAATAGTTTACCAGCAGATATATATAAGTAGGAATGAAAATTGAAATAACATGCTTACAGAAATTTTTACACCCTAATTATACAAGTACAAAACTAAAAACAGGAGTAAAATTAATCTTAGATCAAATTTCTTATTTTTTAACAATAAAGATTCATTAGACTTCTAAGTAGTGGATACAGACATAAAAACAAACAAACACACTAACTTTGACTTCACAATCTCAACATAAAAACAATCACACTGACAAGATAAAAGAAAATACAGGTTATTTATGTTAAAGTTTAAAATTAAAGCTAGCAAGATTTTCAACTTTCATAAGACATAGAAATAAGTTCATTCTTAACTAACTAGAACACATTACACAACAACAATTACTATCCTAGAATTTAAAACACAATAATAACAAAACACAAACATTACAATAATAATTAAACAAAAAGTCTAACACATCACATAGTCCAACAAGTATACACACTCAAACGCATCAAGTGTACACCACAAAGTACATCACACAATACAAACATGAAAATAACTTAGTCCACCTCATCATCATCATCATTAGTGTCACCGCTATCCCAAAATGTTGCAGACTCATAATTAGGATACTTTGGATATGAAGGGAATTCCACTCCTTGGTTACCCCTAATAAGGCTCTCCAAAGATGAGTGATCTTTCATCTCATAATCACTATGTCTTCTGACATATCCATCAATATGATCTACAAAATTTTCTAAAATATTTGAAAATTTTCTAAAATTTGTACCTTATCTGCGGTAAAATTAATATTATCCATCATCTTTTGCAATAATTGATTCTGAGATTCAGTAGGCTGACCTTTTGATGTAGATGGTTTCGAAGTAGATGGTCTAGATGTAGAAGCAGCGGAGCTGGATGCAGCAAACGTCAGCATTCCATAACTTCTCGAAAATCTTCCTCTCCAACCAAAAATAGAGTGTTCAGAATATGATTTCACATTACATTTGTAATCAATTTTAGAGGCAGCAGTACTTATTCCCAACTATCATATCTAACTCTAGCCTGCTCACACAAAGAAAAGATTAAGGATGCAAATCTCAAACCTATAGCAGTAGCAGAACTGATGATTGTCTGAAAAATTAAAGCTCCAATGTTGATAGACTTGCACTGCTGAATACAATAATTCAACGTAACTTCACTAAGATGATTCATTGGTAACAGACGAGCTGAAATAAAGTAGTGCCACACCTTTGATGGTGGACTTAACTTTGAAGTGGAAAAATTGACTCTGCTCTCATTTGTAATTTTCCAGATTCCCCTTCCAATAGTCAAAACTGATATAATCTTGTCCAGTTCCATCTTAATAGGACTATAGTTTAAATAAAAACACAGAGTATCAGGTGGTAAATGGTAGAATATGTTGATTACCTCCGGTGAAAAATGTACCAATTTGCCTCTGACCATGACTCGAACCTCTTCAGCCTCAGGGAGGTTAGCATAGAACTCTCGCACTACAAAAATCACAGCCACAACAGAAAAATAACAGAATCGCTCCCATTGTCGGCGAACGATCAAATCCTCCACGGATCCACCTGGATTTTTAAAACACCTCTCAGAAATCAATTTTCGTGACTCTAGAGCGTCATTATATTTGTCCTGAGATTTTGAACTCACAAACTTGCCCAAATCAAAGTGGGACTTCCCATTGCTCCTCTTCATTCTTGGTGCAATTTCTAAAAATTTTCAAATATTCCACAATAAATCCATGAATCAAGTCTAAACTACTAAACTCAACTCCTATATGTTTAAACTACAATTTCTATGTAATTTTTATAGATTTTTCTCCACTTTTCATCATGAATAGTGATTTTCAGGTTTCTCAAAATGTACTTAAAATACATGGCAAAAATCCGAAATTTTTACATAGAAGTGAAGCTCTTACCTTAAGAAATCCAAATCTAGCAAAATTGGCTCGAATCCACCAAGAAATCTCAAGAAGAAGGTTTGCCCTAAACTCAAAATTGCGAACGTCGGAGGAAGAAGACGATGGCAGGGGAGAAAATAGCATTTTTAGGGGTTAATTTTCACTTTTAACCATTTGTGAACCGGTTTTCATGAACCGGCGCTTAAGCGCGGCTAAGTGGCTCTTAGCTTGCCTCTCGGGTTGCCTCGCTCTTAAGCACGTGGTTGTGTCGCTTAGGTGCCAGTGCACAATTTTTAATATTTTTGACTTTAAGTAAAATGCACTATTAGTCTAAGTAAACCACTCCAAAATGGTTTTATAACACATCAATGACTATTTTATTCCCCTTTAACTCTCCTCTCTCAAAAATTTTACAATATAAATAATTCGATTCGAGGCTAAAATAACACAAATTTTTTACAAAAAAACACTTATATTCATTCACGAACTATTACAAACAACATTCAACACATAATTCTCATTCCAAAGAGTCTCAGATGAGAAAATTTTCTTAAATATGAACACTAAACAAACTTACACAATAAAACACATAATCACATAAACACTAAAAACAACAATTAACACTAATACATAAAACAACTCTTAACAAGCAAATCTTAGCGTAGAACTTAATTTCATTCTTCATTTGTTGGAACAAATTCCTGTCTCTCATTAGTCTCTCCATGGGCATTTAGCAAATAGAGTTGATAAAACGGACGGTGGTGACGAGCTCTGATATAATCTTCTTCAATTCATTTCTGCTTAGTATACATCGCCTTATCCACTTCCTCTATATAGCTAGTATGGCTAAATTGTATTTTTAATTGCCACCTAATAATTGCCACCTAATTAATTGCCACCTAATATGCTTTAAATGTACATTAACTTCATTTACCTTTGCCTCAATTAAAGCCACGTCAGCCTTAATTTTGTTGATCTTTTCCGCTATTCTTTTCATACTAACGGCTAAGAAACCGTTATACATCTCTTTTGCACTCTGACTAATGAATTTCTTCCTCATGGCCTCCCCCTTTTTCTGTAAATCCATCTCCCATGAAGACATTTTCTCCAAATCTCTCTTTCTCTTAAACTTTAGGGTTATAATGTAAATTATGGCGAAAGTTCTTTATAAATCAGTTCTATTTTTAGGCCAAAATCCTTCCTATAACTGCTAGACATGTGCTAAAACTACCATGACACGTTTAAGTTAACCAATTGGTAGTTAAAACTTCTAGAAATTGCATTTTCGTACATAGTTTTTATCATCTGCACTAAGTACACCAGTACTTGATTTAGCACCGGGCAACTTAACGTCCAAATACTCATTTTAACATGTCTAAGTTAATAAAGTCTTAAAATCATTACTAACATGAAATAGTCTAAAAAATACTAGACCAAATTTTCTTAATCACACATAAAAAACAATCAAAGCAAAAGCACACTGATAACTATGGGTTACCTCTTACAGAGCGCTTGGTTTAAAGTTGTCAGCCCGACGATTCTGGTTGACCCAACTTCACTCGATCATTAAATTTAAGTTGATCCCCTATAAAATAGGGTTTCAATCTATGACCATTTAATTTAAATATTTTCTCAGTTTTAGGATCTTTGATATCCACAGCTCCATAAGGATAAACTTTCATCACAATAAATGGGCCCATCCACTTGGAATTAAGTTTGCCCGGAAAAAATCTTAACCTTGCATTATATAGCAAAACTTGTTTCCCTAGCTGAAAATTTTTAGTAAGAATCTTTCAATCATGCCACATTTTATTTACAAGTTTTTCCATAATTCTTTTAATTTCACAATTGGATAATTCAACCAAATCACTTATCTGAAAATGATAAACAGTAGCAATCTTATGGTTTATGTGATATTTCTTTAATAATTTCTCTATTATAGAATTTCTGAAATGACTTCCCCCATCAGTTATGATAACTCTCGGCATCTCAAATCTACAAAATATTTTCATTTTTAAAAACTTTGCAAGTTAATTTTCAGCGGAGAAATAGGTCTTTCTGAACCTTTAGAAGCGTCCTCTTTTGGTTCTTCAATTTCTTCTCTCGACTTCAATTTCTTTTTGAACCCTGCCTTCCAACTCCCTTCCGATTCTAAGTTGAATGGCTTTTACTTGCTCTTTATTCTGGTCTTTCAGATTCATTTCAGTATTACTAGGAAGTGTTCCTTGGGATCTATTACTTAATGAATTTGTTATTTGTCCAAGTTTATTCTCAATATTTCTAATTATAGCTCCTTGACTTTGTAACTGATTTCTCATTCGTAACACCACTTCTTATATATATAACTTCTTCTCCTTAAATTGTGGATTACTTTTAAAACCTGGAGGATAGGTGGATTTATTATTATTATTCCCTTGGTTGTTCCAGTTTCCCAATGGGTTTACTTGGTTGTTCCCCCATTGTTGGTTATTACCACCTGAAGTATTATTCCAGTTAAAATTAGGACGGTTCTTCCAACCTGGGTTATAAATATGAGTTATTTGGCTTGCTATTTATGGCATTCAAAGTTTTTAGTGATGCTTGAGAATCTACCATTTGGTCTAATGAATTCTCTTCAATCATGGAAATTGGTTGAGAAAAATTTATGAATTTTATGCATACAAATTTAAGGACTGATTCCTTTAATATCAGCAATTGTCCATCCAACGGCTTTCACCAAGTGCAACAGTCTGAATATTGGCTACTTTCTTAGAATTTACTCTCTTGCAAGGCCATTGTAAATTATTGGTAGTCATTTCTTCAATTAAAGCATAAGCATCATGATATGGTTTGACATCAATGAACCACCAGCAGCGGCATCGATAATCGATCTAAGAGACCCAACTAATCCATTATAAAAAGTTTGAATTATTAACCAATCTGGTATAACATGGTGTTGACAATTTTTAAGGAGATATTTAAATCGTTCTCATGCTTCATAAATAGAATCCCCTTCAAACTGATTAAAAGATGTAATATCATTTCTAAGCTTCGCAATTTTTTTATAATGGAAAATATTTAGCAAGGAATTTTTATGATAAATCACCCCAAGTTCTGATAGATCCAAGTGCTAATGAATGCAACCACATCTTAGCTTTATCCCTCAGTGAGAAAGGAAATAACCTAAGACTTATGGAATCATCTGATACACCATCGTATTTAAATGTAGCCCACAATTTTAGAAAATTGGTAAGATGTAAATTTGGATCTTCAGTTGGTGATCGCCCAAACTGATTATTTGATATCATTTGGATAATAGTAGGTTTAAGCTTAAATGAATTAGCCACTACAGTAGGTTTTTTAATACTACAATGAAGGTCATCTACCATTGGGTTGGCATAATCTCTTAATGGTATAAATTCTTGATGAATTTCAGCATTTTGATTATTTTGATCTGCCATTTCTGTAATATTTTTAGATTTTCAAATTTTTTTATTTTTTTGCTTTTTCTGATTTTCTTAATAGTTCTTTCTAATTCAGAATCGTAGGGCACTAATCCTTCAGAACCTAAACTACGCATACACTAACAATAAAATAAAATAAAATAAAACACATAAAAATACTTTATAAATAAAATATTATAATAAGATATTCCTGCAATAACACTTAAAGTTTAAAAAAGACTTTCTATAATAGAAATTTTCTTTAATCAATTCCCGGTAACAGCACCAAAAGCTTGATCCCGATTGTTTACATGCAACAGTACAACAATGTGTTTAATTATATTTTTCAATTATCTTTCCTTACTTTGCAATAGTACAAAAAACTTGATTCTAAAGAAAAAAGAATTTAACTTTTTAACTTAAGATATATTGGGATACTATGCAAGTATACGTATCGTTATCAAGTAATATAGGACTTTTTTATTAAGCCCCGAATATCGAACCCACAGGGATTGTTCACAGTATGCGATAATTAAAGTAACAAACTTTCTACTTTAAAAAAGCAAATACTTAAACTATATTTTTTATCACAGGAATGTAGTTGAAACTCTTTTTGGTATTTTTAATGTTTGAAAATGACATAAAAACTTAATAAAGATAACTTGAGTTTATGTAAAAGAAAAGCACTGAATAGAAAATATCTTGCTCCTTATCATGAATCAGTAATAAGTATAGGAATTCTGATATGGAAGTATTGAAATTGAGTTGTGTCAAATAGGAGCAATATTATTCCTTACCCTTACTAGAGATGCTATAAAGAACATTGGTTAATTTAAAGTTTGAATAGTTCTAAAGACCAGTTAGACAGGGAATATACTAGCTCTCACTCTAGAGTTCTCTTGGTTCCCTCCACCTAGGGCCTAACATCTTGTATCGAAACCTAAAATAATAAACCAAGTTGAGGGCTTTAGCCTGTCACTCTAAAGTCCTCTAACTCTACACCCTTCAAAGATTATATCCTTATTTATTTGCACTCAATCATATGAACTACAATCTCATTCATACAATCTCATGTGATTCTTTCCAATTGTTGACTGAGACAATACCAGCCTGGTTCTTACATGTTCTCACAACAAATTTTAACATCTAGATGGGCCAGATCAAGAAGTAAATGAGTGCATAAAATTAAATCATCACAACTTATTTTAACATTAAAGATTAATACTCTCCACAACTTTCTTCCAGCACTTTAATTACTTATCATTTTATAGAGAAAGAAAAAGAAAACTACTCATAATCCATGGAGAAAATATAAACACACTTTAGTTTAAAAGTAGAAATCATTATCAAACCAACAAGAAGTCTCAATTAAAACCAAAATAGTCTAAAACAAAGATAAGAACTTATCTCAAATCCTCCATCAAATTCTTGAAGTTTCTTTGAATCTCTTCCCTCTTACAACACTCTTAACTCTCAAATTATAACTATAAACAAAAGGAAAATAAATTTTGTGGTGCTTGAAATTTTCTCCAAAAGCTTCTTCACAAACTTATGATACACAAAATTAATATACTATTTTGAGTACCTTTTTTATGTATATTTTTGGTGATATTACACTTTAAAGAAATATCTTTTCTTTGTTGCGAGTATATTTTTTTTAGGCATTTGAAGAAAAATGACAAAAGGAGCAAAATTTGGAGCAAAAACAACCAATTTCGGGGTTTGGCGCATGATGTGCCAAAATCCAGAGAGCTGGCGTAGGATGCTTTAGGCACGACATTTTTAAATTAAGGCAATTCAAGACAAATTTTGCACGAATTTCCAAAGGAGCACTTATTCTAAACACCCCATGGAGTGATTCAATGCATTTAGACATTATAGAACGTTCCAATTTGAAGGGATTTGACACTTGGATCAAGGAGGCACATCTTTTGAAATTCAAAGTTTTGACTTTTGAATTTTGGAGGGAAATTGAAACTCTTTTGAGATGAAGCAGCCCAAAAGGAAGAGGGACCTCTAGAGTGTGACGAGAGGGAGAGAGAGAATTGG
>NW_018164513.1:102838-104910 GCF_001263595.1 Phalaenopsis equestris | reverse complement strand
GGAGATTTTTTTCTTAGGGTTGTAATTGGAGAGGGAAGGTGAGAGATTTCTTCTTCATTACATTTCTAAGAGAGAATTAGGAGTGATTATAAAGAGGGAAAGACTTGGAGAAAACTTCTAGGAATTTACTTGGGAAGGATTGTGAAGGGGAAGGATTGTAAATATATTTTTCAAATGATTTCAATTTCTTCACAAGCCATATTTTCATTGTAAAGGAGAATGATGTTTTCTCATACTTGAACTTTTGAACTTTTCGTCAATCGTCAACAACAACCTTTATTTTATTTCAGTAATTTACTTTTGAAAGTTTAGCATCTAGTTTAATTTACTTATTATAGTCATACATCTGCACATTGATCAAAGAAAAATATGTTGTGATTTTCATACATATTTTACACTAATTTTGATGATATTGCACTTTTAAAAAAGGTATTTTTGATGTTTTATTTCAAGTATGTTGAATTATTTTCATTGGAGAAAAAAAATAAAAAAGGAGTGAATTTAGAGCAAAAAGGACCAGACCAAAATATGAAGATTGGATCTTTGCCGCCTACAGTGCCATCTACGCCGCCGCCGACGGGTTCTTTCCCAGAGTCCAGAATTAAATATTTTAGAAGGCCGCCGACCGCTCCATCGAGGCCGCTGACGGCAGAACGGTGGTTCTCTCAATAGATGCATTGAATGTGGACAATTTTTGAAGGGATGCTTTGGCAACACTTGAAATGGCAACTCTTGAAAACTCTTCTACAACTTTCTTCTACAACTTTAAGAGAAACATTTTGGAGTCCAGAGAGTCCAGAGTGTGTAGAGAGTGTCGAGAGGTCTTCAGATGTCCAGGGGAGTGTAATTTAGGTTAGATATTATGAGGAATTCTTTGAGAGATTGTAAGAGTGGACGGAAAGTGAGAGATTTCTTCCTCCTTGCCGCTTCGAAGGAGAATTTTGTGTGCTACAAAGAAAAAAAGAGATTCAAAGGAACTTCAAGGAGTTACTTGGGGAGAAATTTGAGATAAGTTGTATTTACTTATTGTAGTTTGTATGACTTTGCATTTATATATGAAATTCAAGTTTTGTCGTATCTTTTCCATGAGTTCTGAGTAGTTTTCTCTGTCTTTCTCCTTGTCTTGAGATTTTGTGAAATGATGATTTGAATTGGTTGTGCCATGAGAATGTTAAAGAAGTTGTGATGATCTTTTCACTTTAATCGTAATTTACTTTCAATATGGCCAATTGATTTGTTAAAATATGTTGAGTTTTACAACTAAAGTGAGGATTACATCCAAGATTTAGGGAGGTCAAAGTCCTTAAAAGTTGGGTACAATAAATAGGGAAATAAAAATTATCGGGCGTAGAATTAGAGATTTTAGAGTGACAGACTAAAATCCTCAATTCAGTCTTATCTTTTGGGTGCTAAAGTGTAGATGTTATCCCTCATGCGAGGGGAACGTGGGAGCTCCGAAGTGAGAGTCGGTATCCTCCCAATCTAATCGTAGATTCAGTAATCAAGCATAGGATTAGTCAATGTTTTTATGCCTGGTCCAAAGGGTAAAGAATAGATATGCTCCTATTTAACACATTACAGTTTGAACCGATTCAATTTATCGATTCACTTAAATTTCTTGACAAGGAGAATGATGTTTTATTATATATTAAACTTCACATTAGAAACTTTATTAGTAAAATTAGTTGATTGAGAGTTTATTAAAATTACATTTTTATTTTAATTGTCTATTAGTGACAAACAAGCAATTTGAACTATGTTATTGTGATTAAGTATTGATTTTCTAAATCTTAAGTTCATAGCCTCTAATATTACTCCTTGTGGGATCGATATTCAGAACTCCATTAGAGGCCTGTATTACTTTAGCTATACATATACTTGCGTTGATAAGTGTGACTTTGCAATTATTGAATATTTTATACACATCTTTATCAAATCTATAATTGTTGTCAAGTTTTTGGCGCCGTTACCGAGGATTTAAATCTTCTAGCAGCTGTATCAAATTCTTGTATTTTTGAGCATATATAAAGTCGCTGTTATGTATCGGTCTCCACCTGGGGACTTGTTAGGGG
>NW_018164513.1:101904-102455 GCF_001263595.1 Phalaenopsis equestris | reverse complement strand
AGTACAAAATAATCAATTTGGAATTTGGAGGTACACCAAATGAAGATCCTAATTTACACCTCATTAGTTTTTTAGAACTGTGTGCTACCTTTAAATATGACAAAGTTTCGGATGATGTTGTTAGACTTAGAATTTTTCCTTTTTCACTTTGGGATAAGGCTAAGATGTGGTTAAATTTGTTAGCACCTGGATCTATTAGAACTTGGGGAGAACTTTCACAGAAATTTCTATCTAAATATTTCCCTCCATCCAAAACTGCTAAACTTAGAAATAACATAACATTATTTTGTCAGATTGATGGATATATGAAGCTTGGGAGAGATTTAAAGATCTTCTTATGAAGTTCCCACATCATTCGTTGCCAGATTGGTTAATAATTCAAACTTTTTACAATGGATTAGTGGGATCTCTGAGATCGATTATAGATGCTGTGGCTAGTGGTTCTTTAATGTCAAAACCTTTTGATGAGGCTTATTCATATTTCGGGGTTTGAGGGGAGTTGCCATTAAGAAGCTATCGGTCACTGGAATCGAAATCCCGTCACCCGCTTC
>NW_018164513.1:101045-101521 GCF_001263595.1 Phalaenopsis equestris | reverse complement strand
CAATTTAAGGAAAAGAAGTTGTCTATGGAAGAGCTGATACTGAACATGGGTCAACAATTACAGAAACAAGGAAATCAATTAAAATTCAAGGAAACCAGTTACAAAATCAAGGAACTGCTATCAAGAATATTGAAAACCAATTGGGGCATATCGCTACTGCACTTAGTAACCGAACACTGGGAACTTTTCCTAGTACTGTGGAATTAAATCCTAAAGATCAAGGAAAAGAATATATAAAAGCGCTACAATTACGAAGTGGAAAAGAATTGGAAATAAGAGCCAATAATCTTTATTTGAACTATTGTAACCCAGGTTGGAAGAGTCATCCTAACTTTAATTGGAATAACAATTCTTTTACAAATCAACAATGGGCAAACAACCCAGTAAAACCATTGGGAAATTCATCCAACCAAGAAAATGTTAATTATAGACCTTCTTATCCTCCAGGATTTAACAGTAACACTCAATTTAAGGAA
>NW_018164513.1:100304-100958 GCF_001263595.1 Phalaenopsis equestris | reverse complement strand
TTTCCTGTGGATTTCATTATTTTAGATATGGAGGAAGATAAAGAAATACCTATTATCTTAGAGAGACCATTTTTAGCTACTGGAAAAGCTATGATAGATGTTCAAAAAGGAGAATTAACTATGAGAGTTAATGATCAAGAAGTGACTTTTAACATTGTGAAATTTATGAAATACCCTACTGTTGAAAGAGATAATGAATGTTTTTGCATGGAAATTAGTGAACATCTATTGAAAGAACATTTTAAAGAACATTTTGAAGAGAAAGAATAATTTTAAGAAAGTGATGAAATTATTCTGGACGAATTAAAAAATGAAGAATTACATTGTGTTCAGGAAAGATTTGAGATGCTGAATATTACAGAAAATGCTGATAAGAATCTAGTTACCTGTCAATTATAAAACCACCTTAACTTGAGTTGAAAATATTGTCTAACCACTTGAAGTATGTGTTTTTGGGAAACTCATCTACATTACATATTATTATATCTTTAGAGTTAATTGATTTGCAAGAGCAAAGACTTTTGGATACATTAAAAAGATATAAGAAAGCTTTTGGTTGGACCTTAGCTGATATTAAAGGAATCAGTCATTCGATCTGTATGCATAGAATTATACTAGATGAACAATATAAACCAAGAGTTGATCCATAAAGGA
>NW_018164513.1:99360-100195 GCF_001263595.1 Phalaenopsis equestris | reverse complement strand
TGCTGAAGCACAAGAGAATAATGAATTAATACCTATCAGACAAGTTACTGGGTGGCGTATTCGCATTGATTATAGAAAATTAAACCCTGCCACTAGGAAAGATCACTTCCCTTTACCATTCCTAGACCAAATATTGGATAGACTTGTTGGGCACAAATATTTTTGTTTTTTAGATGGATATACCGGCTACCATCAAATTCCTATTGCTCCCGAGGATCAAGAAAAGACAACATTTACTAGTCTCTTTGGAACTTTTGCTTTTCGAAGAATACCTTTCGGATAATGTAATGCACCTGCAACACTCCAGAGATGTATGATGTCTATAATAATTAAGCTAATTGATGATGAAATAGAAGTGTTTATGGATGATTTCTCTGTACTTGGAACATCATTTGACGCATGCTTAAATTATCTTGAAAAAGTTTTGGAGTAATGCGAAAGAACTAATTTAGTTCTAAATTGGAAGAAATGTTAATTTATGGTTGGTGTTAGGACATAAAATTTCAAAAAATGGTATGGAAGTAGACCCTGCAAAAATTCAAGTTATATCCAAATTAACACCTCCTACTGATGTAAGTGGGGTTAGAAGTTTTCTTGGACATGTTGGTTTTTACAGGCATTTTATTAAAGATTTTTCAATAATTACCAAACTTCTATGCCAACTTTTAGAAAAAGATAAGAAATTTGAGTTTACTGAAGACAGTTTAAATGCCTTTGAGTTATTAAAAGAAAAGGTAATCACAACCCCTATAACAGTTTCACCTAATTGGGAGAAACCATTCCAACTGATGTGTGATGCTAGTGATTATGCTATTGGAGCTGATTATGCTATTGG
>NW_018164513.1:99056-99345 GCF_001263595.1 Phalaenopsis equestris | reverse complement strand
GTGCTGTTCTTGGATAAAGGTATGATAAGATTTTTAAAGTTTATATACTACGCTAGTAAAACTCTTAATGATGAATGATCCTGCAACAAATGTATAGCAATATAAGTGAAATGCAAAGAAAAGAATAATAGCTATAATGTATGCTTTTGACAAATTTAGATCTTATTTAACTGAGACTAAATGTGTTGTGCACATTGATCACTCTTCTACTAAATATCTGATGCAAAAGAAGGATGTCAAACAAAGGTTAATTAGATGGATACTTTTGATGCAAGAATTTGATTTTGTG
>NW_018164513.1:93329-98964 GCF_001263595.1 Phalaenopsis equestris | reverse complement strand
CTGATGAACAACTCTATAATATTAATGAGTAGAAAATATCATGGTATGCTGATATTGTTAATTATATTATAAGTGATAATTTTCCACCTATGCTGACATTGCAACAGTAAAGAAAATTCATTCATGAAGTGAAAGCATATTTTTGGGATGAGTTTTATTTATATAAACAATGTAAGGATCTTATTACGAGAAGATGTGTACCTTATGTACCTTATGAAGAAACTTGAAGAAACTGAATTAATTATTCAGAAATGTCATGATTCTTAATTTGGAGGACATTTTAGAACTGATAAAACTGCTTGTAAAATTTTACAAGTGGGATTCTATTGTCCTACTCTCTTTAGAGATGTTTACAGATAAATTAAAACTTGTGATTAACGCCAACGAGTAGGCAATATATCTAGAAGAAATGAAATACATCTGAATTTCATGTTAGAAGTTGAGATCTTTGATGTTTGGAGATTGGATTTATAGATATTAATTGCGGTAGACTACGTTTTAAAGTGGATTAAAGCACAATCCTTACCTCATTATGATGTTAAAAGTGTTTCAAGATTTTTAATGAAAAACATTTTCACTAGATTTGGAATGTCGAGAGTGATTATCACTGACGGAGCATCCCATTTTAGAAATAAATACATTCATAGATTGGCAGAAAAGTTTAATGTTATTCATAGAATCTCTACTTTCTATCACCCTCAAACCAGTGGGTTAGCTGAAGTTTCTAATAGAAAGATTAAACAAATACTTGAGAAGACTGTAAACCCTAATAGAGTAGATTGGTCTACTAGACTGGATACTGCATTATGGGCTTACAGGACTGCTTATAAAACTCCTATTGGAATGACTCCTTACAGGCTAATTTTTGGAAAGACTTGTCACTTACCAGTAGAATTGGAGCATAAAGCATATTGGGCGATTAAAAAAAATCAATTATAATTTGAAAGATACTGGTGAGAATAGATTGTTACAAATAAATTAAATGGAAGAATTAAGAAATGAATCTTATGATAACGACATAATTTATAAAGAGAAACTAAAGTTATGGTATGATCAATATGATCAAAAGATTAACTTTGAACCAGGACAAGAAGTTTTCTATACAATACAAGGCTGAAGTTATTCCCTAGGAAATTGAAGTCTCGTTGGTTAGGACCCTTTACTGTGACTCGAGTTTATACTTACAGAGCTGTTGAAATTGAAGATCAAAAGACTAGGGATTGATTTAAAGTAAATGGACATAGATTAAAGCCATATTTTGAGGGTAAAAGATCAAATTTTAAAGAGGTTTTAATGGTCAGTCAACCTGAATAATATCTAAATAGGTTGGGTTGACGACGTTAAACCAAGCGCTTTATGGGAGGCAGCCCATAATTATCCTTATTTTTATTGCGATTATAGTGTTTTTGTTAGAAATTATCGTTAGTTTGCGGTAGTATTGAACTCTACTACTCATATTTACCCTTGAATCATCATACAAATTGGATCCATAGAGAAAATTGGAACGCATTTGGACCAGAGCGAAACTGTGAAATTTTTGCCTTGGGCACCGACGGCGGGCTCGACGCCGGCTCGACGCCGCTGACGGCGGGTTTTCCTGAGAGGCCAAACAATTAATTCTAAAGGCTAGACGACGACGCCACCGATGGCGAGAACGGTGGGATGACGACTTCCGGAGTTTGAAATGATGGTTTTTGGCGGTTATATGCAAGATTTACTCCATATAAACTTCCATATTTGATTCTCAAATTTTTATTACCCCAAAAACTAAAACTCAACCAAATTCATCCCTATGGCTTCCAATTCCACTGAAAACCTTAGATTTTGAGTGTTCAACCGGAGAAAGTTCATTAGTTCTGAGGCGCAACGAATCTTCAACAAAGTGCGGACAAAGAGGAGATTAATAAAAAAAAGAGGATTCGTGAATCGAGGATTGACAAATCCTTCGATAGTAATTGAAGAGATGATTGTGCAATGACGATGGGAAGTGTTGTGCTACACTACAGCCGCTGTAGTCGTTCCTGTGGCTGTGGTGAAGGAGTTTTATGGAGTTTTATGCTAATTTGCATGGAATCAATCAGGGAGTCGTCTATGTGCGAGGCAGATTAATAACTTTTACTCCTGCGTGGATTAATGAGTTATATATGATCGAGAATGTTCCTGTCTGTCATTATTCTAACTTCGTTTCGACAAGAAATCTGATGAGTGAAATCTACCAATGTTTGACGGACGAGGCTGAAGACTGAGAAATGAGAGAAAACGGGTATGTTAGTTTCTCTGCTACACTTCTAAACCTCATTTCTAAACATCGACATTTCTTCATTTCTGTAAAACTATTACCGACGATGAGGATCGGTAAAGTTACTAAAGAGAGTGCTATTCTGAATTACTGTATAATTAGGAAGCCCGAGATGATGAGAATGTGAGTTTTCTTCAGCATTGTTAAATCCTACTTCAAAGGCATGACATTTCTTCATTTCCTCGAAATTACTGCCTACTGTGAAAATTAGTAAGGTCACGAAGGAGAGTGCCATTATGATTTATTGTATTCAAACTGGAAAACCTGTTGATATTGGAGTCATAATTGTAAAATCAGTTGTGGGTTTGATCGTGAATGGATCTTCAACTGGATTGGGACATCCATCTACTATTTCCTAACTTTGTAGTCAATCACAAGTACCTTATGAAAGTTGGGAGAAAGTATTATTGCCTTGGAAGTCGATGGATCCTAAAGTCTACTGCAGTTGCATTGGAATGGGAGATGAAAATGTTATGGATGGATTAATGGATCAAGGATCTCAGAATTCATCACCTATTCAACCATACTACAACTCGAGTGCACTTTCAAAGAGAATTAAAATAATAGAGAAAGAGGTGCATAATCTTATGCATGCAATTGAGGATATTTTTAAAATGCTGGATCACCTGGATTGGAGACTTAAGGAACATTTTGAACATGCAGGGTGTATTGAAGATAGTTTGGTACATATGTTCAAGAAGTATGCATTGATTGAGGAGGAAAATTCAAGCCCTTCTACAACATGTATGTGCACTGTCAGTCTATAGGAGATCTCCAGGAGAACAAGAGTGAAGAAGATGTTTGAAGTTGAGTTAAGCACGAAACATTTTGTCTAGTATTATTTGTTTTAGTTTGATTATGTTGGTTACCTTTACTTTCTATTAGTGCACTATTGATGTTATTGCTTTGAAGTTTGATGTTTAGATTTCAGTGTTTAGGATGTTGGCTTGCATTAAAACACTAAATTTGTTATGTGTTGGCTTGAAAAATGCTAGTTTGTATTAACTCGAATTTCCTATATAAATATGAGTTTTTTGTTGTTTGTGAAAATTTAGTGTTAATTAGATGTTTAGTTAATTAGATGTTTAATTAGATGTTTACTTTTGCTTAGAAAGGTTTATTTGAGTCAAATAGAGGTTGATATAAAGCGGTACGAAGCAGATTTCCACAAAAATTAAAATCGGGAAAAAATATGCTCTAGCGCATGATCCCCCAGATTGGCCCATGATGCACCAACTTACAGAGACTTGGTGCATGGTGCACCAATAGTCCAAACACACTATATTGCGTAGAAAATGGTGAAATCACATGGAAACCTCCATTTTCACTGCTTGAGTCATCTTCTACCTCAATACATTGATCTAGAGCATCACATTGCGGGCTATAGAGAAGGATTTGGAGGCCAAAAATCATAGATTTCTTTTTTTTTTGGTAAGAGCTTCACTTTAACTTAGAAATTTTTTATTTTCACCACAGATTTTGGGAGATCCAAAAAATGGGATTTTTGATGAAAATGCTTGAAGGGAACTCATTGTGAAAAGTTTCTTATCAAATAATCTTGCTTAGGGAGTTAGATTTGAGATTTAGTAATTTATTTGGATTTTCTTATAATTTCTAGTGGCTCGCCAATTTAAGCGAGGAAGACCGACCGAGGACTTCAATGCTCGATGATTCGTTAGTTTCGAGGCTCGGCATAGTTACAATACACTATTGGAGAACAAAAGAATGATCCAGGAATGGGCGTTTGCAAACCTGGGAGGCGAGGTCAAGAGGTTGATTCACATCAGAAATTGAGAGCGATTTTGATATTTCATTGTTTTAGTGATCGTCCCTATGGTCCGGGAGTTCTATGCAAACTTAAGATTCACCGCGGGAGATCACATTTTGGTGAGAGGTACGGAAGTTGATTTTTCCTTTGAAAGGATCAATTCTTTTTATGGGCTTAGAAATGTCTTCCATGATGAATATGCCGCTTTTACTATCACTGATTCATCACTAGAAGAAGTTATTGTCTTTCTGACTGATGGAAGAGGGGAGTGGAAAATATAGAGTAATAAGATAGTTAACTTCTCTGCTTCCATGTTAACTATTCAGTCCAAAATATGGCATCACTTCATCTCTACCAGACTTTTACCAGACTTTTACCTTGCTGATGTTACAAAGGATCGAGTTGTGTTGAACTATTTCATTCAGAACATGAAGGCAATAGATGTTGGTGCACTTATAGTTCATCACACTCGGAGTATTGATGGCAGTGCTACTACTGGAGGCTTGGGATATCCTGCCCTGATTTTCACTCTATGTCAACAATCAGGAGTTGAATCCTATAGAAATGAAGAGAGATTACAGCCTCAGAATCTGATTGGGAAGCAAATGATTCAGAGAGTGGAATCATTTGTTGAGTCTAGAAGTGGAAGAAGGGATAGATCCTCTACATCTGTGACCAAAGGAAAATATGTTGGGATTTTCATTCTTATTTTACATTATTTTTGATGATATTGCATTTAAAGAAAGGTATTTTTGATGTTTTGTTGCAGATATGATGCATTATGGTCATTGGAGCAAAAAGATGTAAAAAGGAGCAAATTTGGAGCAAAAAGGACCAAAATGTGAAGATTTGAACTAGGGCGCCGACGACGATAATTTCCCGAGACTCCAACAAAATATTTTAGAAGGCCCGCCGACGGCGCCCTCAATTTTGGCCGAAAATTGAGAGAGAGTTCAAGGAGTTGGAAGGTTGGAACAGCGTCCGAGAGTTCTAATAGTGTGTAGAGAGTCTAATTGTGAGGAATTCTTCTAGAGATTGTAAGAGTGAAGGGAAAGTGAGAGATTTCTTCCTCCTTACCGCTTCGAAGAAGAATTTTGTGTGCTATAAAGAAAGGAAGAGATTCAGAGGAACTTTGAGGAGTTTGCTTGGGGAGGAATTAGAGATAAGTGTTATTTAATTGTTGTAGTTTGTATGACATTGCTTTTATATATAAATTCTGAGTTTTGTTGTGTCTTCCCCATGAGTTCTGAGTAGTTTTCTCTGTCTTTCTCATTGTCTTGAGATTTGTGAAATGGTGATTTGAATTGGTTGAGCCTTGAAAATGTTAAAGAAGTTTTGATGATCATTTCACTTCGATCTTAATGTACTTTCAATCTAGCTAATTGATTTGTTAAAATATGTTGAGTTTTACAATTAAAGTGAAGATTACATCCAAGATTTAGGGAGGTCAAAGACCTTGGATTTTGGGTGCAAATAAATAGGGAAATAAAATTATCGGGCGTAGAATTAGAGATCTTAGAGTGATAGACTAAAATCCTCAATTCGGTCCTATCTTTTGGGGGCTGGAG
>NW_018164513.1:88106-93000 GCF_001263595.1 Phalaenopsis equestris | reverse complement strand
TTTAATTGCCTATTAGTGACAGATAAGCAATTTGAATTATATTGTTGTGATTAAGTATTGATTTTCTAAAATCTTAGTTCGTAGCTTCTAATATTACTCTCTATGGGTTCGATATCTAGGACTCCATTAGAGCCCTATATTACTTGAGTGCTACATATACTTGCGTTGATAAGTGTGACTTTACCATTATTGAATATTTTACAAATACATCTTTATCAAATCTATAACCTTTATTAGGTTTTTGGTGTCATTGCTGAGGAATTAAATCTTCTAGCAGCAGTATTAAATACTTATATTTTTAAGCATATATAAAGTGGCTATCAAGTTTTTGGCGCCGTTGCCGGAGAGTAAACAAGAATCATGGTTAGAGTAATGGACAAATTAGGACTATTAGAAAATTTTTACTGGGTTTTCAACTTATTCTCATATTTAGTTAACTGTTTTTCTGTGTACTTATTTCAATTGTATGCGTAAATTTGGACCTGAAAATATTATACCCTACGATTCGGAATTAGAATGCACTATTAGAAAAATTAGAAGACTGAGAAGAGAACCTAGAAATTCTGACATAATGGAAAACAACGTGAACAATCAAGGAATAGAAAATGAACACCAACCTAGACCTCTACGAGATTATGCAAATCCTACAGCAGATGAAATTCACTTATCTATTCAAAATCCTGATGTAGTTGCTAATTCATTTGAGCTTAAACCTGTTATTATCCAAATGATACAAAACAATCAATTCGGAGGCACACCAAATGAAGATTCTAATTTACAGCTCACTAGTTTTTTAGAATTGTGTGCTACCTTTAAATATGACAGAGTTTCAAACGATGATGTTAGACTTAGACGTTTTCCTTTTTCACTTAGGGATAAGACTAAGGTGTGGTTAAAATCGTTAGGACCTGGATCTATTAGAACTTGGGGAGTACTTTCACAGAAATTTCTATCTAAATATTTTCCTCAATCCAAAACTGCTAAACTTAGAAATGACATAACATCATTTTGTCATATTGATGGAGAGTCGATATATGAAGCTTGGGAGAGATTTAAAGATCTTCTTAGAAAGTGCCCTCATCATTCATACCAGATTGGTTGATAATTCAAACTTTTTATAATTGATTAATGGGATCACTTAGATCGATTATAGATGTTGCGGCTGGTGGTTCTTTAATGTCAAAACCTTTTGATGAGGCTTATTTTTTAATAGAAGGGATGGCTACCAATAATTTTCAATGGCCCTCTGAAAGGGTAAATCCTAAAAGAGTAGCTAGTATCCATGATTCTGATGCAATGTTTATGTTAGCTTCGCAGATGGCTGCAACATCAAAGAAATCAGATCATTATGGAATGAATTATTCTCCAACACCTATTATGATGGAAGAGAATTCATCTGGGAAATTTGTGGATGTTCAACCTTCGTTTGAGACTTTAAATGTTATTAATAGATCCAACAACCCTTATTTGAACTATTATAACCCAGGTTGGAAGACTCATCCAAATTTTAATTGGAATAACAATTCTACTACAAATCAACAATAGGAAAACAACCCAGTGAACCCATTAAAAAATTCATCCAACCCAGGAAATGTTATATATAGACATTCTTATCCTCCAGGATTTTACAGTAACACTCAAATTAAGGAAAAGAAGTTGTCTAGGGAAGAGATGATATTAAACATGGGACAACAATTGCAGAATCAAGGAAATCAATTACAAATTCAAGGAAATCAGTTACAAAATCAAGGAACTGCTATTAAGAATATTGAAAATCAATTAGGTCATATCGCTACGACACTTAGTAACCGAACATTAGGAACTTTTCCTAGTACTATGGAAACAAATCCTAAAGATCAAGTAAAAGAAAAAATAAAAGCGATAGAATTAAGAAGTGGAAAAGAATTGGAAATAAGAGCATAGAAAGGAAAAAGAAGAAGAAGAAGAAGAAGCTAAGGAGGAGGAGGAATCAAAGAAAATGATCATGAATACCTAGATTTAAAATATCCACTTAAACCAATGAAAATTACTGTGGAGAAACCTCCACCACCGTTTCCTCAAAGATTGAAACAACACAAATAGAATAAATAATTTTTCAAGTTTTAATAAATTCTTAAGAAATTAACGGTAAATATTCCCTTTGTAGAAGCGTTAGAGCAAAAGCCCAATTATGTGAAATTTATGAAAGATATTTTGAACAAGAAAAGGAAGTTCACTGATAATGAACATGTTGCACTTAGCGAAGAGTGTAGTGCAGTTATTCAGAAAAAGCTTCCTGAAAAATTAAAAGATCCAAGTAGTTTCACTATACCGTGTGGTATGCTATCAGTGAAATGTTTTATGGAAGAGCTTTATGTGATTTGGGAGCCAGCATTAATCTTATGCCTCTATCAATTTTCAAAAGATTTGGATTAGGGGAAGTATCACTTACTTCTGTAACTCTTCAGTAGCAGATCGTTCAGTTACTTATCCTAAGGGAGTTATAGAAGATGTATTAGTAAAAGTTGATAAATATATCTTTCCTGTGGATTTCATTGTTATAGATATGGAGGAAGATAAAGAAATACCTATCATTTTAAGGAGACCATTTATAGCTACTGGAAAAGCCATGATAGATGTTCAAAAGAGAGAATTAACTATGAGAGTTAACGATCAAGAAGTGACTTTTAACGTTGTGAAATCAATGAAATTCCCTGCCGTTGAAAAAGATAATGAATGTTTTCACATGGAAATTAGTGAATATCTAATGAACGAGCATTTTAAAGAACATTTTGAAGAGAAAGAATAATTTGAAGACAATGATGAAGTTATTTTGGATGAAATAGAAAATGAAGAATTAAATTATGTTCAGGGAAGATTTGAGATGCTGGATATTACAGAAAATGCTGATAAAAGTCTAATTCCGTCAATTATAAAACCTCCTGAACTTGAGTTGAAAATATTGTCTAACCACTTGAAGTTAGTGTTTCTAAGAAACTCAACTACACTACCTGTTATTATATCTTCAGAATTAAATGTTATTAATAGATCCAACAACCCTTATTTGAACTATTATAACCCAGGTTGGAAGACTCATCCAAATTTTAATTGGAATAACAATTCTACTACAAATCAACAATAGGAAAACAACCCAGTGAACCCATTAAAAAATTCATCCAACCCAGGAAATGTTATATATAGACATTCTTATCCTCCAGGATTTTACAGTAACACTCAAATTAAGGAAAAGAAGTTGTCTAGGGAAGAGATGATATTAAACATGGGACAACAATTGCAGAATCAAGGAAATCAATTACAAATTCAAGGAAATCAATTACAAAATCAATAAAATGCTATCAAGAATATTGAAAATCAATTGAGGCATATCACTATTGCGCTTAGTAACCGAACATTAGGAACTTTTCCTAGTACTGTGGAACCAAATCCTAAAAATCAAGGAAAAGAGCAAATAAAAGCGATACAATTACGAAGTGGAAAAGAATTGGAAATAAGAGTATAGAAAGAAATGGAAATTGAAAAAAATAAATTGGATATGCAAGAAGAAAAGGATCATGAATACCCAGATTTAGAATATCCACTTACACCAATGAAAATTACTGTGGAGAAACCTCCACCACCGTTTCCTCAAAGATTGAAACAACACAAATAGAATAAATAATTTTTCGAGTTTTAATAAATTCTTAAGAAATTAACGGTAAATATTCCCTTTGTAGAAGCGTTAGAGCAAAAGCCCAATTATGTGAAATTTATGAAAGATATTTTGAACAAGAAAAGGAAGTTCACTGATAATGAACATGTTGCACTTAGCGAAGAGTGTAGTGCAGTTATTCAGAAAAAGCTTCCTGAAAAATTAAAAGATCCAAGTAGTTTCACTATACCGTGTGCTATCGGTGAAAATTTTATGGAAGAGCTTTATGTGATTTGGGAGCCAGCATTAATCTTATGCCTCTAACAATTTTCACAAGATTAGGATTAGGAGAAGTCTCACCTACTTCTATAACTCTTCAGTTAGCAGATCGTTCAGTTACTTATCCTAAGGGAGTTATAGAAGATGTATTAGTAAAAGTTGATAAATATATCTTTCCTGTGGATTTCATTGTTATAGATATGGAGGAAGATAAAGAAATACCTATCATTTTAAGGAGACCATTTATAGCTACTGGAAAAGCCATGATAGATGTTCAAAAGAGAGAATTAACTATGAGAGTTAACGATCAAGAAGTGACTTTTAACGTTGTGAAATCAATGAAATTCCCTGCCGTTGAAAAAGATAATGAATGTTTTCACATGGAAATTAGTGAATATCTAATGAACGAGCATTTTAAAGAACATTTTGAAGAGAAAGAATAATTTGAAGACAATGATGAAGTTATTTTGGATGAAATAGAAAATGAAGAATTAAATTATGTTCAGGGAAGATTTGAGATGCTGGATATTACAGAAAATGCTGATAAAAGTCTAATTCCGTCAATTATAAAACCTCCTGAACTTGAGTTGAAAATATTGTCTAACCACTTGAAGTTAGTGTTTCTAAGAAACTCAACTACACTACCTGTTATTATATCTTCAGAATTAAATGATTTGCAAGAGCAAAGACTGTTGAATACATTGAAAAGATATAAGAAAGCTTTTGGTTGGACCTTAGCTGATATTAAGGGAATCTGTCCTTCGATGTATGCACAGAATTATACTAGATGAACAATATAAACCAAGAGTTGATCCATAAAGGAGATTAAACCCAATGATGAAAGAAGTAGTTAAGAAGGAAATTTTAAAATGGTTGGACATTGGAATTATACATCCAATTTCAGACAGTGCTTGGGTAAGTCCAATTCATTATGTTCCTAATAAAGAAGGAGTGACATTTGAAACAAAAGAAAATAATGAATTAATA
>NW_018164513.1:87077-88038 GCF_001263595.1 Phalaenopsis equestris | reverse complement strand
TACCATTTTTAGACCAAATAGTAGATAGACTTGCTGGGCATAAATATTTTTGTTTTTTAGATGGATATACCAGCTACCATCAAATTTCTATTGCTCCTGAGGATCAAGAAAATACAACATTTATTAGTCCTTTTGGAACTTTTGCTTTTCAAAGAATGTCTTTTGTATTATGTAATGCACCTGCAACATTCTAGAGATGATGATGTCTATATAGTAAGTTAATTGATGATGGATTGGAAGTATTTATGGATGATTTCTCTATATTTGGAACATCATTTGACGCATGCTTAAATTATCTTGAAAAAGTCTTGGAGTTATGCGAAAGAACTAATTTAGTTCTAAATTGGGAGAAAAGTCAATTTATGGTTCCAGGAGGAATTTTGTTAGGGCATAAAATTTTGAAAAATGGTATGGAAGCAGACCCTACAAAAATTCATGTTATATCTAAATTAGCACCTCCTACTAATGTAAGAGAGGTTAGGAGTTTTCTTGGACATGTTGGTTTTCACAGGCATTTTATTAAAGATTTTTCAAAAATTATTAAACATCTATGCCAACTTTTAGAAAAAGACAAGAAATTTGAATTTACTGAAAACTGTTTAAGTGTCTTTGAGTTATTAAAGAAAAAATTAATCACAACCTCTATTATAATTTCACTTAACTAGGAGAAACCATTTGAACTGATGTGTGATGCTAGTGATTATGCAATTGGAGTTGTTCTTGGACAAAGGTATGAAAAGATTTTTAAAGTTGTATACTACGCTAGTGAAACTCTTAATGATGCTCAAATTACATATACTACTACGGAAAAAGAGTTATTGGTTATTGTGTATGCTTTAGAAAAATTTAGATCTTATTTAATTGGGACTAAATGTGTTGTGCACACTGATCACTCTGCTATTAAATATCTGATGCAAAAGAAGGATGCCAAATCAAGGTTAATTAGATGGATACTTTTGAT
>NW_018164513.1:86386-86992 GCF_001263595.1 Phalaenopsis equestris | reverse complement strand
AATTCCATGGTATGCTGATATTGTTAATTATATTATAAGTGATATCTTGTCACCTATGTTGACGTTGCAACAACAAAGAAAATTCATTCATAATGCAAAAAAATATTTTTAGGAAGAGCCTTATTTATATAAACAATGCAAGGATCTTATTATGAGGAGATGTGTACCTTATGAAGAAACTGAGCTGATCATTCAGAAATGTCATGATTCTCAATTTGGAGAACATTTTGGGATTGATAAAACTGCTTATAAAATTTTACAAGCTGGATTTGATTGGCCTACTATCTTTATAGATGTTTATAAATACATAAAAACTTATGATCGATGTCAACGAGTAGTCAATATATCTAGAAGAAATGAAATGTCTCTGAATTTCATGTTAGAAGTTAAGATCTTTGACGTTTGGGGATTATATTTTATGAGACAATTTATTCCTTCATTTGGGAACTTATATATATTAATTGCAGTAGACTATGTTTCTAAGTGGATTGAAGCACAAGCTTTACCTCATTGTGACGCTAAAAGTGTTTCAAGATTTTTAATGAAAAATATTTTCACTAGATACAAAATGCCTATAATGATTATCACTGACGGAGGATCCCATTT
>NW_018164513.1:86060-86292 GCF_001263595.1 Phalaenopsis equestris | reverse complement strand
ATAGAGAGATTAAACAAATACTTGAAAAGACTGTAAACCCTAGTAGAATAGATTGGTCCACTAGCCTGGATATCGCATTATGGGCTTACAGGCCTTCTTATAAATCTCCTATTGGAATGACTCCTTACAGAAACTTGTAATAAAACTTAACAAAAAATCTTCAAAATTAAAACCTTGTAACATTTTAAAGAATCTTAATATAAAACCTTTTTCATAATTATAATTTGAAAGA
>NW_018164513.1:82342-85954 GCF_001263595.1 Phalaenopsis equestris | reverse complement strand
AAGATTAACCTAAAGAAATTTGTACCAGGATAAGAAGTTTTGCTTTACAACACTAGGCTGAAGTTATTTCCTGGGAAATTGAAGTCTCGTTGGTTAGGACCCTTTACTGTGACTCAAGTTTTTACTTACGAAGCTATTGAATTTGAAGATCAAAAGACTGGAAATAGATTTAAAGTAAATAGGCACAGATTAAAATCATATTTTGAGGGTAAAAGACCAAATTTTAAAGAGGTTTTAATGATCAGTCAACCTGAATAATACCTGAATAGGTCGGGCTGACGACGTTAGACCAAGCGCTTTATGGGAGGCAATCCATGTTTATCTTTATTTTTATCGTGATTATAATAGTTTTTATTTGAAATTATCATTAGTTTGTGGTAGTATTAAGCTCTACTACTCTTATTTACCCTTGAAACATCTTAAAAATTGGATCCATAAAGAAAAATTGGAACGCATTCGGACCAGGAAAAATTGGAATGCATTCGGACTAGAGTAAAACTGTGCAATTTTTGCCTTGGGCGCCGACTGCGCCATCGACGCCACCGATCGTGGGTTTTTCCTGAGAGTCCAGGCAATTAAATTCTAAA
Organism: Phalaenopsis equestris; assembly: GCF_001263595.1. NCBI lineage: Eukaryota > Viridiplantae > Streptophyta > Magnoliopsida > Asparagales > Orchidaceae > Phalaenopsis > Phalaenopsis equestris. The sequence continues at coordinate 85,367 of NW_018164513.1, read as the reverse complement.
GGCTCGCCGACGGAACACTCAATGCCGCCGACGGTGAGACCGACAGGATGGCGGTTTCCAAAGTTTGAATGGACAGTTTTTAGCAATTTTAAGCGGGAGTTGCTCCTTTTAAACTTCCAAATTCGATTCCTAAGTTCATATTTCCCCCAAGAATAAAGTGAAACTCCACCAAATTCTTCTCTATGGCGTCCAATTTCCCTGAAAACCATAGAATGCGTTGATAACCATAGAATGCGAGTGTTCAATCTGAGAAAGTTCATTAGTGCAGAGGCGCAGCGAATCTTCAACATGGTACTGACATAGAAAAGATTAATCAACGAATGAGGATTCATAAATCAAGGATTGAATAATCCATTGACAGCAATTGAAGAGATGATTGGGCAACCAAGATGGGAAGTGTTGTGCTACACTACAACTGCCGTAGTTGTTCCTGTCGTGAAAGAATTTTATGCTAATTTGCATGGAATCAACCAGAGAGTCATCTATGTGCGAGGTAGATGGATAAATTTTACTCCTGCATGAATCAATGAGTTATATATGAATGAGAACGTTCCTATTTGCCATTATTCCAACTTCTTCCTAACAAGAAACCTGATGAGTGAAATTTACCAATATTTAACGGACGAAACGGAAGACTGTGAAATGAGAGAAAACGGGTATGTTAGTTTTTCTGCGACACTTCTAAACCCTGTTTCTAAACAACGGCACTTCTTCATTTCTGCAAAATTGTTACCAACGATGAGAATCAGTAAAGTTTCTAAGGAAAGTGCTATTCTGAATTACTGCATCCAAATGGGACTATCAATCGATATTGGATCTATAATTGTGAAGTTTATTTTGGGCCTGATCGTTCATGGATCAACTTATGGGCTTGGACATCCTTCCACATTTTTTTTACTTTGCAGTCAGTTTCAAGTATCTTATGAAAATTGGAAAAATGTATTTCTACCTTGGAAGCCTTTGGACCTTACTGAGAGATTCCCAGCCAATGAAGATGAAAATGATATGACTATTATTGTGGATCAATCGTCTCAGAATTCACTGCTTATTCAACCTTTAGTTTTGGACAAGACACTAGTGATCCTGGGCAGAATCAAGAAATTAGAGAAAGAGGTACAAAATGTTATGAATGCAATTAATAATATCTCTGATTTCTTTGATCATCTAGACTGGAGGATGAAAGAACAATTTGCTCACTCTGGACATATCAAAGATAGTTTGAAACGATTAATGAGAAAGATGAAATTGATAGAATAGGACTCTACTGAAGAATTTTCATACCGACCCTTCTATAACCTCTTCATTCATGTTCAATCAATGGGTGATCTCAGAGGATAATCTAGCACTGAATCTGAAGAATAGTAGATTTACATTGCTACCTGTATGTCTATGTGTGTAATTTTATTTGAACTTAGTGTTTGCTTTTCCTTAGAATTTTTCTTTTAGATCTCTGTATAGTTGAGACTGAGCATAAGATGTTTGTTTTCAGCGTTTTGAGTGTTGTGGCATGGATCACGACACTGAATTGATGTATTAAGGTTGAGAAAATACCAAACTTAGGTGTGTTGTGTAACGTATATTGTAACCCTTAGAATTTATATATAATTATGATGTTTTGTTTTATGAATGTTTATTTTTGTTAGTACATCATTTAATCACTTAAAATTATGTCTACAATGATTGAACGGATGTCGTTGAGGCTTGAACTTAATCGAAATTGCAAAAATTTGGATATTAAACCAATTCAATATAGCTCATCGACGGTGCCCTCGACGCCGCCAACGGCGGACTTCTCCTGTGACTTAGGATATTAATTCAATAGAGCTCGCTGACGACGCCGAACACCCCGCCGACGGCGAGATCCTGGAAAAACACCTTTAACCGCGATTTTGACCAGTCAACCGCCACTATTCATCATCCCCTTCCTTTAAAAAACAAAATTTTTGACCTAGGGCCTGAGAGATCTTGGATTTGAGGGTGATTTCAAAGCATTTAGACACCAAATTTGATCATCTCTTGGTAAGAGCTTCACTCCAAACTAAAAATATTTGATTTTCTCCATGAATTTCTTCCACATTGAGGAGATCCAAAAAATTTGAGAATGTGAAGAAAATATTGGGAAGAAATTCATGAAATTAGTGTTGAACTCTTAGAATTACTTTTGGAAGCCATTATTTGCATATTTGAAGTATATTTTGGAATTTTTCTATAATTATGATATTTTGATTAGATTGAAATGACTCTACGATAAAAGAGGCGACTTGAGTTTGAGGAGTCTCCCTTCGTCAATGTGAAGGCTTTGTCAAGGTTTACTTCAGTATTTGAAGGGAAGAAATGTATACAAGATCGAGTTTTTGAGAGCCCGGGAGGAGAAATTGAACGAGTTATTACCGAGCGGAGATGGTAAAACTTTTGTTACCCCACCAATAAGGTTGGTGTGAATGTTGTAAAAGAATTTTATGCCAATGTGTTCTATTCTGAGGGCGGAATCGTTCAAGTGTGGGGATTTTCTGCTGAGTTTAGTGTCGCCCGCATTAACTCCTTTTATGAAGTGCCAGACTTCTATAACTGCCATTATGAAACCTTCAGTACGATGAAAGGCCTGTTGAATGATGTGATCAACTTTCTTACTGATGGGAAAGGAACATGGAAGATAAAGCAACGAGAACGGGTAAATTTTTCTGCTTTCATATTAAATGCACATCTAAAGCGTGACACTATTTTATTTCCTCTACTATGTTACCGACCTATCACCATAGTGAGGTAACAAGAGATAGAGCTATTCTGAATTTTTGTATTCAGAATAATAGAAATATAAATGTGGGGAGAATCATTTTTAAGAATATATTGACCACAGCAAGGAGTGAAACAAGTGGATATGAATCCCATGAAAAATAGAGAACTGGGAATAGGAGTCAAGAACCTTCTACTAGTAGAGATATCCCCTCTACTAGTTATGACCTTCTACCTTCTAGTTCCCCTACCCTGACTGATTTAATGAATGAGTTGACCTTGCAGCGAAAGA
>NW_018164513.1:75189-82243 GCF_001263595.1 Phalaenopsis equestris | reverse complement strand
TAGGCCCGACACTATAGAGGTGAGCCTGAGTTAATAAAGTAAAAAAAAATCACTTCAAATTAAAAAAGAAGGAAAAGGAAAAAAATGAAAATTCCATGAGAGAAGAAGCTTGAAGTTGAATATAGGAAAATTTGGACTTGTATTTTCTAGCTATCTCCTCAGATTAGATGATTTAATCACATTCTGAATGAGATTTTAAAGTTTTATAAATCTTGACGAAATTATGGGATAACCTATTGCTTGAATAAGAGCTAAATGCCTAAGAAGTTAAATTGTAATGTGATGGTTAAATTGTAATGTGATGTGATTTTTATTTTGCATTTTAATTGTAATTGTTTTGTTTCGTATTGTGGATTTGTTAGCAAAATATTGTGTTTGTTTAATGTTTAGTTTTTATTAAAAATAATTTTTAAAACTATTATTATATTTATAAGTAAAAGATTTATAGCAAGACTTTGCTTTAAGAAAGGAGAAGTAGAATTCAAAACCATTAAAGGCCAATCCAAATCTAGTAATCATTGCTAGAAAAAGAAAAATAAAAAGAAAAAGAAAAAGAAAAAGAATTAAGGGAGGAGAAGCTTTAGGATTAGTGCCTAATAAAAAATTGGTTCCACATTTGAACTTTTTAAAGTATAAGGCTTGAGAAACTATTAAGCTTAGAGATATAATATAGTGAGTAAAATTATTCTTAATAAAAATTTTTAAGTAAAGATAATAAAAGGACTAAATTCTAAATTTAGAAAATCTACAATATTTCTAAATTAGATAGAAACTCATATTTTTATATTTCTTAACATTAAAAATTTCTAAACCTTAAGTTAGTCTCATTTACTAAATATTTTTTCTAAATTGGACTACTATATTTCTAAATCTAAATTTTATTAACTCCTAAAGAAACGCATATACAAATCATACTTATTTAGTTTTTAAAGATTGAAGTGTCACTTGAGGACAAGTAACATTTTATGTTTGGGCGATTTTGATACACCTAAAATATATAGAGTTTTTAAATACATTTTTATACCTATGTTTGAGATATTGCGCTTTAATGGAAGGTATTTGTGTGTTTTTCTTTCAGGCACAAGTAAGCAAGTGAAAAATGCTAAAATGAGTGAAAAAGGATAAAATTTGGAGCAAAAAAGTGAAAATTGTGTTAAAGTGTTTTGACGCCTAAGCACCAGTGAAACAGAGAAGGTTGCGCCTATGCGCCAAAGGCCCACGTTTAAGCCCCAGAGCCAGTTATTGGTGATTTACTTCATTTTGCCAAATTTTGAAGGGATATTTGATGCACCTATTGGCCAAAGAGGGTGGTTATGACCACTAGAAATGAAACTATGATAAAAGGACTTATGAAAGGAGGCATCCTTTGGAGAATACATCGAATTGGGACACATTTTAAAGAGTTATCAAGGCACCTCTTGGAGATTTATAAAAGAAAGAAGTTGAAACTTTTTGAAGTGTGCTTGAAAGTTCTGAAAAGTGTTGGAAAGGAGAGAGTTTTGGTGAGATTTTCAGGCACCATAAATTTACTGTATCTTTTTTTGTTTTTAGTTTTATTGTGACAGTCAAGAGTGTTGTAAAAGAGAAGATATTCAAAGGAACTTCAAGAGTTTGATGAAGGATTTGAGATAAGTTTTTATCTTTTATTTTGAACTACTTTTGGTTTTAATCAAGACATCTTGTTGGTTTGACAATTATTTCTACTTTTAAACTAAAGTGGTTTTATTTTCTCCATGGATTCTGAGTAGTTTTCTTTATCTTTCTTCTTAAAATGATAAGTAATTAAGTTTTGGATGGAAATTGTGGAGAGTATTGATCTTTATGGTTGGAAAAAGTTGTGATGATTTAAATCTATGCACTTTATTTACTTCTTGATTTAGCTAATCCAGATGTTAAAATTTGTTATGGGAACATGTAAGAACCGGGCTGGTATTTTCTCAGTCACAATTGGAAAGAATCACATGAGGTTGTATGAATGAGAATGTAGTTCATATAATTAAGTACAAATAAATAGAGAAATAAACTTTGAAGGGTGTAGAGTTAGAGGACTTTAATGTGACAAATTAAAGCCACCAACTTGGTTTATTATTTTAGGTTCTCATACGAGATGTTAGCTTTCAGGTGGAGGGAATCGAGAGAATATAGAGTGAGAGCTAGTATCTTCCCTACCTAGTCGGTCTTCAGAACTATTCAAACTTTAAGTTAGCCAATGTTTTTTATAGCATCTCTAATAAGGGTAAAGAATATTATTGCTCTTATTTGGCACAACACAATTTGCATACTTCCACAACAGAAATCCTATACTTATTACTGATTCATGATAAGGAGAAAGATATTTTCATATCAAGTACTTTTCTTTTACAAAAACTCAAGTTATCTTTAGAAGTTTTATTGTTTTGTCAAAATATCAAAAATACAAAAAAGAATTAAATTTTACTTATTGAGAAAATGTCTATAGTTTAAGTAGTTGTTTTTTTAAAATAGGAAGTTTCTGCACATTACGTATTTTGCCTGTGGGTTTGTACTCAGGTCTTAATCAAAAAGTCCTATATTACTTGATAACGATACATATACTTATGTAGTATCCCAATATATATATATATATAAATTAAAAAGTTAAATTCTTATTTTCTCCAAGATCGAGTTTTTGGTTCTGTTGTAAAGTAAGATATCATAAAAGAAAAAGATCATCAAAGTCATTGTTATACTATTGCATATAGACAGTTGGGATCAGGAGGTAAGTGTGTTATTGAATTTTCTTGAGGGTTCCATTGTGTGTGTTGTTGAGAGTTGTGAGTCTAAGTGTGATTTCTCTTAGGGGTTGTTAGAGAGGGAGAGAAGTGAGAGATTTCTTCTTCCCTACATCTATGAAGAGAAAATCAAGAGTCTTGAAAAGAGAGAAAGCGTCCAAGAGAGACTACAAGGGATTTGTTTTGAGGAAAATTTAAAGATAAGTAGTGTTTGTTTATTATTGTTGTATAAACTTTCTTTTATTTATGAAATTTGTATTTTGTCGTATCTTCCTCATAAGGTCTAAGTAGTTTTCTTTGTCTTTCTCCCTACTCTGAGATATGGTGAAATAAAGAGATAATTTGGATATGCCGATTTTAAAATATAAAATAAATTACGATGATTTTTTCAATTCATTCTTAATTTACTGTTTGATTTGGCCAATTAAAATGTTAACATCTATTGTGAAACATAATATCCGGGAAATGGAGTATGAGTTTTACAACAAAGTGAGAATCACATTCGATTACATGAATGAGTGTTTCGTTCATAGAATTGTGTGCAAATAAAATAAGGAAATATATATTATTGGGTGAAGAATTGGAGATTCTAGGGTGACAAACTAAAATCCTCAATTTGGTCTTAGTGTTTAGAACTAAAGCAAAAGTTAGCCTTCAGGGGAAGGAAAGTGGGAGCTCTGGAGTGACAACCAATACCCTCCCAATCTAACCATGGATTTAGAGACCAAACCTAAGACTAGCCAATGATTCTCTATAACACTTGACTCAGGGTAGAGAATTAAAATTGCTTCCATTTGGCACAATACAAATTAAAACCATTTATTTCTCTCATTTAACCAAAAACTCATTGCAGTGGGATTTCTCTCATTTAACCAATCTAACAAAGGATTTCTCATATTAGATAACTTCATCGCATAAACATAGTTTGGTATTTATTGCTTAGCTTTGCTTTACAGTTTTTCTAGTTGTTGATAATTTAGTTCTGATAGCACCTTAAATATTCAAAATTAGTGTATTAAATTTTCTTTATTGTTGTGAATTTCCTAATTAAAATTTCAGTTTCAAATTTAAATTTTCCTCGTGGGATCGATATTTTGGGTTTAAACAAAAATTCCTATATTACTTAATAACGATACGTATACTTGCGTGGAATCCTAACACAAATTGCTTAAATTTCATATTCATAAAATAACAAACCAAGTTTTTGGCATCACTGTAAAGCGAAGTTAACTTTATTAATTTTACACAATTATAATTTTGGGAATCAATGCACACCAAACCTTCTTCAATGCACTTAGTGTGTTCGAAGTGTTCCTTCATCCTCTAATCCAGATGATCAAGCGATGGTCAAGCATTTCAAAAATATTTCTAATTGAATGCATAAGATTTTGTACCTATGCACACCAAACCTTCTTCAATGCACTTAGTGTGTTCGAAGTGTTCCTTCATCCTCTAATCCAGATGGTCAAGCATTTCAAAAATATTTCTAATTGAATGCATAAGATTTTGTACCTCTTTTTCCAACTTCTTAATCCTTTTAAAAAGTGCATTTGAACTAAAGTAAGGCTGAATAGGTGATGAATTTTGAGATGCTTGATCCATCAATATATTCATATTGTTCTCCTCCCCAATCCTGTGCAGTTGCAATAAACTTTTGGGTCCATAGGCTTCCAAGAGAGAAGCACTTTTTCCCAACTTTCATAAGGCACTTGCGACTAGCTACATAGCAGGAATATGGTGGATGGATGTCCCAGTCCAAAAGTCAAACCATTCATGATTAAACCCAAAACAGACTTTACTACTAAAGCACCAACATTAATAGGTCTTCTGGTTTGAATACAATAATTCAAAATTGCACTTTCCTTACTTTCCTTCATCACTTTACTAATTTTCATAGTAGGAAGTAGTTTTGATGCAATAAGGAAATGTCATGCCTTTGATGTAGGATTCAATAATGATGAAGAAAAACTTACATGTTCATTATCTCTGGTCTCCCAATTTGCATCTTCATCAGTAAGGTATTGATAAAGTTCATCCATATTGTCTCTCGTTGGGACAAAATTCGCATAGTGACAAATAGGAACGCTTTCAATCATAAACATGTCGTTTATTCTTGAAAGAGTAAATTGCACCCATCTGCCTTGAACATAGACGGCTCCTTAGTTAATTCCATGAAGATTAGCGTAAAACTCCTTCACCACAGGAACTACTACAGCGACAGTGATAGCAAAGTACTTTCCAGCGTCTCTGTGCAATAATATCCTCTACTTGAGTATTCAGTGTGTTGAATCCTCGGTTCACAAAGCCTCACTCTTTGATCAGTCTCTTCTTTACAAGAACTCAATCGTATAACTTTTGCGCATCAAAATTGACGATCTTCCTCCTGTTAAAAATTCCATATCTAGTGGTTTCTTTAGTGTGGAAAGCCATAGGATTTGAAAAATGGTGGCTTTCCCTTCGTTTTCCCATCTTAGATATCTTTAGGATTCATTTTTTGGGAGTTACTAGGAAGAAATCCCACCAAAAACTGTCAAAAACCATCTTTTGAATTGTCCAAAGTCGTTTTCGTTGTAGCAATGCTTCTGCGCCGGCTCTGGAAAATGGGGCCTCAGGCGCCAGTTCAAATTTCTGCACCGTTTCATTTTAAATCCATACGACTCTCAAATTTTCCATATAAGTCAGTACATAAAGATTTTTTAATGTATTTTCTTAATATGTAAATCTCTCATATACACAGAATTCATAAGGAAAGCATATATATATATATATATATATAATACCTATAAAAACAGATACACAATAGAAACAAACATAAATATGGGTTGCCTCCCATAAAGCACTTGGTTTAATGTCATCAGTCTGACATTTCCAGTCTTTACTCTGGGTGACCCAACATTACAGTCTCTTTAAAAACTGGCCTTTGACCATCAAAATATGGTTTCAGTCTTTGCTCATTCACTTTAGATATCTTTCCAGTCTTGGGATCTTCAATATTAACAACTCCATAGAGATAGTCTTTTACAAATGTGGATGGCCCTGTCCACCTCGACTTCAGTTTTCAGGAAATAATTTCAATCTTGTATTGTATAATAAAACTTTTTATCCAGGCTCAAATTCCTTTTTTATTATCTTTTGATTATGGAAAATTTTTATTTTTTCCTTATAAATTCTTATTCTCTCCTTATATATCCTAGCTTTATTATAAGATTCATTCTTAATCTCTTTAAGCTCATTCAACTGTAATAATCTTTTCTCACCAGCATTTTTTAAATAAAAATTAAACTTATTAACCACCCAATAAGCTTTATATTCCAATTTTACTGGTAAGTGACAAGTCTTCCAAAAAAATAATATATATGGGGACATTCCTATAGGTGTCTTATAAGCTATCTTATAAGCTCATAATGCAGTATCTAATCTAGCAGACCAATCTATTTTATTAGGATTTACAATTTTTTCCAAAATTCTCTTAATCCAAAATTCTTTACAATTTTTTCCAAAATTCTCTTAATTTCACGGTTAGATACTTCAACTAAATCACTAGTCTGACGATGATAAACAGTTGCAATCCTATGTATAATATTATATTTTTCTACCAATTTTTTAATTTATTTGTTCTGAAAGTGAGATCCTCCATCAGCAATGATTATTCTCGGCATTTTATATATTGTAAAAATATTTTTCATTAAAAATTTTGAACTCCGAGCAACACATTTAGGTACAACAATAGCTTCAATCCATTTGGACATATGATCAACAACAAGTAATATATATAAACTTCCAAATGAAGGCATAAATGGTCCCCCAAAATCAAATCCCCACACATAAAAAATTTCAACTTCTAATGTGTAATTTAGAGGCATTTCATTTCTTCTAGAAAAATTTCCTACTAGCTGACATTGATCGCTTGTTTTAATATATCATGGACGGCGCCCTCGACCCCGCCGATGGTGAGTTTTTCCCGAGGCTACAGGATAAAATTCTCAGAAGTTTGCCGACGGCGCCCTCGAGGCCGCCGGACTCGGGCTCCACTGGTGACGACGAGCTCAATGGTTATGCGTACTCAAGCTTTAGATAAGACCAAATTTTGAAGGGATGCTTAGGCAACTCTTGGGAAAGCTCATCCAAAACTTTAAAAGACTATTTTGGCCGAAAATTGGAGAGCCTGGAGAAGAAGGGAAAGAATTTAGGAAGTAAATGAAGTGCTAGAGAGAGTTCTTAGAGATTAGAAAGGTTCCAATATTGTGAGGAATTCTTCGAGAAATTGTAAGAATGGAGGGAAAGTGAGAGATTTCTTCCTCCTT
>NW_018164513.1:62147-74613 GCF_001263595.1 Phalaenopsis equestris | reverse complement strand
ACCCTCCTTAGTATCATTAGTTATTTAATAGTTATTAAAATTATCTATTTATTTCAATTGTCTATTAGTGACAGATAAGCAAATTGAACTTTGTTGTTGTGATTAAAGTATTGTTTTTCTAATATCTTAGTTTGCAGTTCTAAACCACTCCCTATGGGATCGATATCTAGGACTCCATTAGAGCCCTATATTTGTTTGAGCGATACATATACTTGCGTTGATAAGTGTGACTTTACAATTATTGAATATTTATTGCGTCCATATTTATCTTGTATGTTTAAGCATATATAAAGTCGCGGTCAAACACTCCGAGCATCACATCGAGGTAAAGTGATTACTTAAATCCACTTGATACATAGTCCACTGCAATTAATTAATATAAATTGCTAAATGAAGGTACAAATGGTCCCATAAAATCTAATCCCCAAACATCAAAGATTTCAAATTTTAAAGTAAAATTTAGAGACATTTTATTTCTTTTAGAAATATTGCATACTTGCTCACACTGATCACATGTTTTAATATATATATATTAGCATCTATAAATATAGTAAACTAATAAAATCTAGATTATAAAATTTTGTGAGAAGTTTTATCAATCCAAAAATGACCTCCAAATTCATAATTATGACATTTTTGGATAATTTCCTTAATTGGATAATTTCCTATTTTTGGATAATTTCCTTAATTTCTTCATAAAGTACACATCTCTGCATAACTAATTTTTTACATTTTTTGTACAAATATAAGTCATCCCAAAAGTAAAATTTTGCATCGTGAATAAAATTCTTCTCTTGTTGTTTTGTCAACCCATATGGTAAAATACCACTAACAATGTAGTTTACAATATCAGCATACCATGATATTTCTCATCCTTTAACTGCATAAAGTTGTTTGTTAGGAAAAGTTTCATTAATTTCTTTTTCAAGATAAGATATTTCTTCCTGTTTCAGTCTAGATAAATGATCAGCAATTTGATTATCAGTTCCTTTCCTATAGACTTCCACAAAATCAAATTCTTGCATTAGAAGTACCCATCTAATTAATATTGGTTTTGCATCTTTTTTTTGCATCAAATATTTTATAGTTGAGTGGTCTGTATGCACAACACATTTAGCTCCAATTAGATATAACCTAAACTTATCAAAAACATAAACAATGACTAATAACTCTCTTTCAGTAGTGGTATAATTAATTTGAGAATCATTGAGAGTTTTACTAGCGTAGTATATAATTTTAGAAATTTTGTTATATCTCTGCCCTAAAACAGTTTCAATTGCATAATCACTAGCATCACACATTAATTCGAACAATTTCTCCCAATCAGGTGAAACAATTATAGGAGCAGTGACATATTTTTTCTTCAATGTTTCAAAGGCATTAAGGGGCTCTTGATTAAAATCAAATTTTGTACCTTTTTCCAAAAGTTGGCAAAAGTATCTTTTTCCAAAATTTGGCATAAAGGCTTTGTATTTTTTGAAAAATCTTTGATATATCGCCTGTAAAAACCAGCATGTCTTAAAAAACTGCTAACTCCTCTTACAGTAATAGGTGGAGGTAGGTTAGATATTACTTAAATTTTTGTCAGATCTACTTCTATGTCATTTTATGAAATTTTATCCCCAAGTACAATTCTTCCTGCAACCATAAAATGACATTTTTCCTAGTTTAATACTAGATTCATCATTTCACATCATTATAGAATTTTTTCTAAATGATTTAGACATATTTCAAATGACGTTTCGAACACAAAAAAATCATCCATAAAGACTTTTATCTCTTTTTCAATTAAATCACTGTAATTGATATCATATATCTTTAAAATGTAGCAAGCGCGTTACATAAACCAAAGGAAATTCATCGAAAAGCAAAAGTACCATAAGGACTTGTAAACATTGTCTTCTCTTGATCCTCTGAAGCAATTGATATTTAATGATAGTCGGTATATCCATCTAGAAAGCAAAAATATTTGTGCCCAGCTAGTCTATCCAACATCTGGTCCTGGTCCAAATCTGGTCCAAAAAGGGTAAAGAAAAGTGATCTTTCCTGGTGGTTGAATTTATTTTTTTATAATCTATGCAGATCCATCATCCAGTGATTTTTCTTGTTGTTATTAATTCATTATTCTCATTTATCACTACAGTCACACCTCCTTTTTTTAGAACACAGTGAATTGGTCTCACCTAAGCACTGTCTAAAATAGGATGTATTATATCTAACCATTTTAAAATCTCTTTCTTAACAATTTTTTTTTTATCATTGAGTTTAATATCCTTTGAGAATCAACTTTTGGTTCATGACGTTCTTCCAATAAATATTTGTGCATACAAATTGAACGATTGATTCCTTTAATATCAGCCAATGCCCATCCAAAAGCTTTCTTATATCTTTTTAAAGTTTCCAACAATTTTTGTTCTTGTGCTTCAGTTAATTCTGAGGATACAATAAAAGGTAATGTAGATAAATCTCCTAAAAAGACATTTTAAATGTGTATGAAGTATTTTCATTTCTAGTTCAGGAGGTTTCTCAATCGATAAAATCAAATTTTTGTTATTATCCATAGGATTTAAAAATTCAAATTGTTCTTGAACATAATCCATTTCTTCATTACTCACTTCCATAGATTCATCTTGAATTATATCCTCATCCTCATACTCCAAATATTCTTCTTTAGTTTTCTTTTCAAATGTATTCGGGAAGTATTCATTGCTTAAATAGTCTTTAATTTTCATTCTGAAGCATTCATCCTCTCTTCCTTTTGCTAGATATCTCATTGACTTTGCAATATTAAATGTGATCTCTTGATCGCTAAGTCTCATCGTTAATTATCTTTTCTACACATTTATCAAAGCTCTTCCAGTGACAATTAATTATCTTTTCTACACATCTATCAAAGCTCTTCCAGTGACAAGAAATGGTCTTCCTAAAATGATAGGAAATTCTTTATCTTCCTCATTCTTTATCAAAAAATTCTTTTTCTTCCTCCATTCTAGTACAATAAAATATACATGAAAGATAAATTTGTCAACATTTACCAAAACATCTTTTATAACTCCTTCAGCATTGGTAATCGAACGATCAGCTAACTGAAGAGTTACAGTTGTAGGTGAAATGTCTCATAAACCCAACCTTCTGAATTTTGAAAATCAATAGAGGCATAAGATTAATATTGGCTCCCAAATCACAAAAAGCTTTTCCAAAAAATCTTTCGCCAATAGCACAAGGAATAGTAAAACTACCTGGATCTTTAAGTTTTTTAGAAAGCTTTTTCTGAATTATAGCGCTACACTCTTCACTAAGTGCAACAGTCTCATTATTTGTAAACTTTCTTTTTTTAATAAATATATCCTTCATAAATTTCGCATAGCCTGACATTTATTTCAAGGTTTCAACAAATAGAATGTTTATTGTCAATTTCCTCAATATTTCCAAAAATTTTGTAAGTTGGTTATCTTTGGTTTTCTGCTTCAATCTTTGAGGAAATAGAGGTGGTGGTCTTTCTACAGTAATTTTCATTGGATTGATAGGATATTATGACTCAAAATGAAAATCTTCAATAAATTTTTCATTTTTCACCCCTTCTTGTTCAACTTCAACTTCTTTTTGAACTTTTGTTTCCAATTCTTTTCCACTTCTTAGTTGAATAACCTTAATTTACTTTTTTTTCGATCTTTAGGATTAACTTTAACATTACTAGGCAACGTTTCTTGAGTCTATTGTTAAGTGCAGTAGAAATACATCCCAATTGATTTTCCATATTTCTAATTGCAGTTCCTTGACTTTGTAATTGACTTCCCATTTGCAATATTAATTCTTCCATTAATAATTTCTTCTCCTTACTTTACAAATTGCTATTGAAACCTCAAGGGTAATAAGGCTTGTAGTTTGAATTCTTTTTATTGTTGGAGTTTCCCAATAGGTTTGCAACATTGTTCCCCCGTTGCAGATTTACAACATTAGAGTTATTGTTACTCCAATTGAAATTCAGGTGATTTTTCCATCCACGATTATAATAACTGGAATAAGGATTATCAGATGAGTTGTTTATAGCATTTAAAGTCTCATAAGAAGATTGAGATCCTATCATTTGTCCAAATGAATTTTTCTCAAGCACAGGAGGTGTCTGAGAATAATTAATTCCATATTGATCTATCTTCTTTGATATTGTAGCAATTTGAGCAGCCAACATAAATATTGCATCAGAATCATGAATACTAGCTACTCTTTTTGGATTTACCCTCTCAGAGGATCATTGAAAATTATTAGTAGTCATCTCTTCAATTAAATAATACGCTTCATCAAATGGTTTTGACATTAATGATCCACCAGCAACAACATCAACTATTGATCTAAAAGATCCAATTAATCTCTTATAAAATATTTGAATTATTAGCCAATCTGGCAAAGCATGGTGTGGACACTTCCTAAGTAGATCTTAATCTTTCCCAAGTTTCATAAATTGATTCCCCCTCAAACTGACAAAAAGATGTAATATCATTTCTAAGCTTAGCAGGTTTTTTTTATGGTGAGAAATATTTAGATAAAATTTTTTATGATAAGTCTCCCTAAGTTCTGATAGATCCAGGTGCTAACGAGTTTAACCACATCTTAAATTTATCCCTTAGTGAAAGAGGAAAAGCCTAAGTTTGACGGCATCATTCAACACTCCATCATATTTAAATGTAGCACACAATTCTAGAAAACTAGCAAGGTGTAAGTTAGGATCTTCAGTCGGTGTTCCCCAAAACTAATAATTTTGCACCATTTGAATAATAGTAGGTTTATGCTCAAAAGGAATTGACAGCTATAGCAGGGTTTTGTATACTCAAATGAATTTCATCTGCTGTAGGATTAACATAATCTCTTAAAGGTCTCTCATGATGTTCATTTTCTTTTCCATAATTATTTTTCCATAATTATTTAAGTTATTTAAGTTGCAAGCCATATCATTCGAATTATCTCTCTTTTTGTTGTTTTAAAATTTTTTAAATTGTTCTTTCTGACTTCGAATTGTAAGGTATTAAACCTACCGATCTTAACCTACGCATACACAAACACAATAAGCAATAAAAATAAGCAAACACACTAAAATATAAAAGTATTTAATTAAGCTACAAATAGTTTTTCAGTTAAAAAAAAATGTTCTCAATTATAAAGTAATTTATTGTTACTCTCTGGCAACTACGCCAAAAACTCAATGCACGAGCGGAGTTGTTAGCACCAATAGTAAATATGTTGTTAAATCCCAGTAAAAATAAATTCAGTATAAATAATTTTATCCTTTAAAATCTCTAAGCTACCAAACCTGTAATAATAATGCAAGTATATGTATCGCTCAAGTAATAAAGGGTTATAATGGAGTCCTAAGTAGTATCAATCCCACAGGGAGTTAGGGAGTTGGAAATTCTTATGGTTATAACGTCAAACATAACATTCAAACTACAGAACTTAAGTAGGCAAAATAAATCTAAAGTAAATTTAATGTGCGCTAAATGAAATGCAGTTAAAAGAACTAAGTTAATTAAACTAATTGCTAAACTTCAAAAGTAAACTTATAAAGACTAAACAAAGTTTTGAAATGAATAGTTCAAATTTAAGAAAGCATCCTTCCCCTTTACAATGAGTATGGAAAGTGAAGAAATTAAAATCATTTAAAATACATATAAAATTTTATTGTGTTAAATAGGAGCAATCCTATTCCTTACCCTCTGAGAGTGCATAAAGAACATTGACTAATCCAGAGTTTGGTCCCCAAATCTGTGGTTAGGTTGAGAGGATACTGGCTACCACTCTAGAGCTCTCACTTCTCCTTCACCTAAGAGCTAACAATCTCGCTTTAGTTTCCAAGAAATTGGACCAAATTGGGTATTTTAATATGTCACCTTAAAATCTTCAATTTTACGCCCATCAAAGATATTTCCTTATTTATTTGCATGCAACTGCCTGGATTGCATTCTCACCCATGAAATTGAATGTGATTATTACCTTGTTATAGAAGGCATAGCCCTTTCAGATCATATGTTTCTCAACAAATTTTAATCTTTCAATTGATCAGATCGAAAAGTAAATGAAGATCAAAATTTAGACTGAGAGAATACCAGTCCGGTTCTTGCATGTCCTCACAACAAATTTTAACATTTGGATAGAGCAAATCAAGAAGTAAATGAAGTACATGGATTTAAATCATCACAACTTCTTCCAACATTAAAGATCAATACTCTCCACAACTTCCATCCAACATTTTTAATTATTTATCATTTTAAGGAGAAAGATAAAGAAAACCACTTATAATCTATGGAGAAAACAAAACCACACTTTAGTTTAAAAGTAGAAATCATTGTCAAACCAACAAGAAGTCTTGATTAAAACCAAAAGTAGTTCAAAATAAAAGATAAAAAATTATCTCAAATCCTCCACCAAACTCTTGAAGGTCCTTTGAATATCTTCTCTTTTACAACACTTTGAATCTCACAATAAAACTAAAAATAAAAAAAAAGATATAGTAAATTTATGGTGCTTGAAAATCTCTCCAAAACTCTCTCCTTTCTAACACTTTTTAGAACTTTCAAGCACACTTCAAAAAGTCTCAACTTCTTTTTTTTATAAATCTCCAAGAGATGCCTTGATAACTCTTCAAAATGTGTCCCAATTCATTGTATTCTCCAAATGATGCCTCCTTCCATAAGTCCTTTTATCATAATTTCGTTTCTAGTGGTCATAACCACCCTCTTTAGCCAATAGTTGCCTCAAATATCCCTTCAAAATTTGGCAAAATGAAGTAAACCACCAAATAACTGCCTCTGACACTTAAGCGCGGGCCTCTGACGCTTAGGCGCGGCCTTCACTTCTGTTTCACCGGTGCTTAAGCGTCGGATTTTGCACTTAGGTGCCAAAACACTTTAGCACAATTTTCACCTTTTTGCTCTAAATTTGATCCTTTTTCACTTCAATTTATCATTTTTACCTTTTTACTTGTAGCTGAAAGAAAAACACACAAATATCTTCCATTAAAATGCAATATATCAAAAATATGTATAAAAATGTGTCTAAAAATACTATATATTTTAGGTGTATCACAGCCTTATAAGAAAATCCTCTCATCTCTCTCACGCCAAAACTTTTCTCTCTATCACACGCCCCCCTTTCTTCTCTATCTTCTCTCTTTTTAATTAGGACTAGCCTTCTTTCAAAAGAAATTCAAAATTCCCTCCAATTTTTTTCCCAAAAGTCACACCTTTTTGCACCAAGAGATAAGTCCCTTCATCCAAGAGACATATCTCTTCATTAAAGAGTCTTCCAAAGTGTCTAGATGCATTGAACCACTCCATGTGACGTTTGAATTGATTGGAACCTTCAAAACTGCTAAAAAAATAGTCACGAATCGCCTTACTCTATCTTAATTCGTCTCTGGCGCTTCTAGCACCAGTTATGGCGCCTCTGGCTTCAGCTTAATGAAGTTCGCGTTGTTATATGAATTTTGGCGCTTCTGGCGCCAACCTAATGAAGTCTGCACTATTCTCTGGATTATGAAAATTATGGCGCCAGCTCTTTGGAAAATAGTGCTTCAGGCGTCATTTTGGCTGCTCTGGCGCCAGGATCATGAAAATCTCCATTTTGACTCCAAATTTCATTCTTTTCGCTACTTTTTGCTCAAATGCCTAAAATTAATATTCCTGCAACAAAAACATGAAAATACCATTCTTTAAAGTGCAATATTATCAAAATAAGAATAAAATGTATACATTAAATATTACATTATTTTGGTATATCAAATAACATAATAATAACACAACCATAACAAAATGAAACAAATCATCCTTTTATTTATAATAAACAATGTAGCATAATACCTCGAAGGTTTTGGCAGACATCTAGCTTCTTGAGTTCTCTTCCGACCTTCCATTGTTATGTGCTAGCAAGAGGAAAGGAAAACCAGAGCTCGACGCAATGCTCTCACTTATAAACACTAAGTCTTGCACCGAAGAGGAAGCAAAATCGTCTTTTGTGTAACGTAGGAGAAAGGCGAACCGACCTTATGAAGAGAAGCAAAGAAGGAGAAATCATCCAAGAAACCCTAGCTATTTCCTTGCGCCGAAAAGGAAGCAATGAAGAACACTTGAAATCGCCGAAAATCGAAAACCACAGAAGAACAAAAATGTCGAAATCTACCATAAATGTGTTTTTTGTCTAGATCGACATTTTGTTGGGCTAGATTCTGATCGGGTTTGCGCGGCAAAACACAAATTTTAAATTTTGTCTGTGGTGTGGCCAATGATTCGAAAAAATATTGCATCAGAACTCTGCACGTAGAGTTAAGTGCAGAATCCAATGAAATCACGCCACGTGGAGGTGACAGAGAAAAAAAAATCGGCTTAGTAACACATGAGAATATTCCTTCCGTGTTATTGTGTGTTATTCAGGTGTTATTATGAGTTATTCAAGTGTTATTATGTTCTCAGAATATTTTGGTTTTATAATTACACAATAACACTTGAAGAACACACAATAACACATGCATAACACACATTAACATCTGAATAACACGGGAGGAATATTTCCTTGTATTTCCGGACAAATTTTATCTTTTTCTTTCACCGCCACGTGGCGTGATTTCATTGTACTCCGCACGTAACTTTACGTGCGGAGTCGTGATGCAATATTTTCTCCAATGATTCGGGCCGCGTCACACTAAATGAGAATTTTTTTAATTTTTTAGGCAGTGGGACCCACATATCAATTTTTTTAAAATTTATTCGGATGTAATATTTTTTAGTTTGAGGAATAGGTTTTCCACATAGCTGTTACAGGCTTTGTTTGAGACAGCTTATTTGATGTGGTGACGTTTTAAAAACGCACTGGACATGTTTGAGTAAACTACATTTTGACAGCTTATGCGTTTTTAAAATGCTAAAAATAACGTTTTCACACTGCACCTATCTAGATGCAGAGACAGCTTTCTAACAGCGATCTGATTTTTTTTTAAAAAAATAAAAATTTGTAATAGCTACTGAAGAAGTTATTTTTAATCAAGCCAAACAAACACTACCATCACCTGTCACCGTGCTAAAAAAAACCCTAATTACCGCCGTCTTCTTGATTCTCTCCTCCGAGGTTCCTGTCGCTTCTTTAGTTTTGATGTCTTCTGTCTTCCTAAATCCTAACGATGCTGGGGGCAGTTGAGTTCTTGGCGCATTCTCAGGAGATAACCTGATCATCTTTTCGATGAAGCACCGAAGTGAAGTAAGTATCCACCACCTTATGGACAACATTAATGTCTTCTGTCTTCCTAAATCCTAACGATGCTGGCGCCAGTTGAGTTCTTGGCGCATTCTCAGGAGATAACCTGATCATCTTTTCGATGAAGCACCGAAGCGAAGTGAGTATCCACCACCTTATGGACAACATTAATAATGGGTATCAGTTACTCTTCGAGTCAAAGAGATCCTCGCTACCATTCCCACTTCAGAGTCTATTGGCTGTTGCCTTAGGACTAGGATTAGGACTGGCCGGTCTGTGCTGGTCACTGCGTGATGGATATTATTTGTTGCCATGTTCATCCGATCGAAAGGAGTCTTCCAATAAATTTATGGTCACTGTTGCTGGATTGCGGAATATCGGGAACAATTGCTTTCTTAATTGTATATTGCAGGTAACATCTTTTTTAGTGAGCTGCTACTTGTTTGTGTATAAAATACGAATATATGTGAATGGTAAAATATATCACTTTAGTTTCCTTAACTGAGAACGATTGCTTGATTTACTTGTACTTGTGTAAACTAAATACATTCTTATTCATGTGTATGACTATATATGTGAAACTGGGTAATCGTGAGTTTATTACATATCCACTTGTATTTTCTAGTGGGTTGATGTACATTTGTATATCCATAGAGCCCGGTTTAAATAAAAGCCAATTCGATTTAAGGAAACTCAGTAGAAGTGGAGAAATAATGCCAATAAACTTATCAATACAAACATGACTTCACTAGGACTGTGGTAAAGTGACCAAGCGTATAGTGAAATCGCTGGATCACACTTGTTCCAAGGTTTAATTAGGCCTACTTAACCAAAGCACACAGTCTACTTGCCCGACACTCATTCAAATAAGTTGGCGACTTCATCTTGTGAGTCAGTGACTTCATCTAGTGAGTTAATTACTTTCTCTAGTAAGTTGATGACTTCATCTAATAAGTCAGCAACTTCGTGCACTCTTATATAGTTTAGCTACTTGCTTCATGTGTTTTGATTTTGATGTATTATATATATTTATATGTATGTGTATGTATATATATAATTATTATAATAATAGTGACTTTTTCTAGTACTCAAATCTTGATTTGAACTCATAAATCGGTTGTTCCAGGGAATTTCAGACAACAATGTCATTTATATTCAATGCTTGTGCTTTTGGCAACTTAGTTTACTCCAAGAACCTCTCTCTTTAGATTCCTTTTAATTATTTCTCTTTCTATTTTATGTTCTATGTGCCGTGTGAGCATTGTGAGTGAAGCGCTTGTGTTGCTTATGGATAAATTTGGATTTAATATTCTCAGAAGTGTGATTTTGGATTTTTTGTGAGAATCATAAATCAAATACTATGAGAGAGGCATACAAACAAAACGAAGAATGATTTCTAACATTGATAAATTAGAATTTCATCACGAACAAGCAGTTGATGAAGGTGGAAGAAAAAATCTAAAAAGTAACCCAAGAGCATTGAAGTTCAAAATTACTTTAATTGTGGAGTTGTTATAAGGATTTTCAAATTCAGTACTTAAAAAGAAATAAGGAACGCAAAAGCATTAACTTTAATCCTAGTATTAGATGAAACTTTTTTATCCAGATAACAATAAAGAATCCACTCCCTCTCCCCGTTGATTTGAAATGAGGACGTCTCAACTAATGAACCCACATTCAAAGGAGATTTTTAAGGTATGGCCTCCATTGAAGTTCAAAATTTTCTACCTTGAATTTTACAAGACATTAGCACTAAGTTGAAGTACTGCTTATTCTTTACCATTTCCGAGGAATTTCCTCTTAGGTGCTTCTTATGCCTCCCACTATAGAATGTAGCAAATTTGCTGAGTTTATGAAACTATTCGTTACTCAATTTGTAAGTTTCTAGAACTTGAAGAATTTATAGGCCTTTTTGAAAATGCGATGAATTAGATGAATCATTAAGAAACATTATTGTGAGAGTTTAAAGAGAGATGCTAGGGATCAATGACTTATAAATTGTAGTGGCTTAGGCGACTCTTACTCAAGTTCTAATGGATGGGCTTTTTAGATATGCTCTGGATCAACAATCAAGGACATTGGCCTAGTCATTTGCTTTTCAAGGACTTCATCATCATTGAAGAGTATAATAGTGTATCCTTTACTTCATCCTCAAGTTGCCTAGAAGATATCTTAGTAGTGAGAAGTTTTTAGTGATTTCTTAGAGAAAGATAGAAGTGGCCTACTGTTCTCGGGGCTAGAGAAGAGCTATTTTAAACAAATTGTTAATTCCCAATACCCAACCATAACAATAATGAGAGTTTAGTTGTTTGAACTTGGAAGTCATCTTGATAAAGGATATTTTAAAGTTGCCTTTGCCCATCAGAGCTAGAGCTTATGTAAGAAATTCATCAAATTCTTTCTTTTTTCATACCAATTGTGACCTTTTTAGGACGTTTATTGAGTTTGATTTTTTTGGATTTGGTAGAGTAATCATTTCTAACCTCGAGCGATAAAAAAATTTGGCTGCCAAATTGTTATGCTTACCTTTTTTGCCACCAAGTGAAATTTGATTCAACATAGTTTCAAACTTATCATTAAACAAATTCAAAAAATATAATGGTTAAGGTCAAAAGCAACTTGCGAGACCTCATGCCCAACTAGTTTTAGGCTAAATTTGATGTTAATTTCAGCTTTAGAATTATTGGTGCCAACTTAAGTTCCTTTTTTCGGCATCATGTGTGGAGGCCTTGATTTCTATGAGAAAATGATTGGCTAATTTTTTTCCTTTTTCCTTCATGTTGCTTGCAATGATTTTTCTTTTCTTTTCCTTGGCCTTTCTCTTAGCTCTAAGTTCTTTGTCAATATTAAGGCAGTGAGGACAAATTTAACTAGGTTGTTTTTATTGTGAAGCCAAACCAAGAATACACTTTCATTGGTTGAGAAGAGGGGGAGTAGTAGAATAATAGGAATGGGAAACGTAGTAGAAATTGGAATTTAAGTTATTTTAACTTTAGCGAAAGGATTAATACGAGAATGAACTCGACTCTTTAATGTATAGCTTGAGGTTGGATTGGGCTTGTTGGAGTGACAAGTAGGGATGTAAACGAGCAGAGCCTAAGTGAGCCTAATATTTGTTCTTGTTTGGCTCGTTCGAAGTTCTATTGGCTTGAAATAGGTTCGTTGTCAGAATGGCTCATGAGTAAAATGTTCATGTCCAACTCAATTCAAATTCGTTTTTTGGGAAGGG
>NW_018164513.1:28769-62129 GCF_001263595.1 Phalaenopsis equestris | reverse complement strand
TGGGGCTGGGGCTAGTAGAATAATAGGAATGGGAAAAGTAGTAGGAATTGGAATTTAAGTTATTTTAACTTGAGCCAAAGGATTAATAGGAGAATGAACTCGACTCTCTAATGTAGATTGAGTTTGGATTGGGCTTGTTGGAGTGACAAGTAGGGATGTAAACGAGTAAAGCCTGAGCGAGCCTAATATTTGTTCTTGTTCGGATCGTTCGAAATTCTATTGGCTTGAAATAGGTTCGTTGTCAAAATGACTCGTGAATAAAATGTTCATGTCCGACTCAATTCAAATTCGTTTGTTCGTTTTAGCTCGTGTTTTGCTCGAAATTTGCTCTAGTTAAGGCTGCAAATGAACCGAGATTATGCAAGCGTAAAGTTTTAAAATATTATTCAAGCTCGGCTTGAACTCGACTCGAGCTTGAATAATCGAGGAACTCATTTAGCTTTTATTCCGTTTAGCCTCGACCTTCTTATTTAGTTTTTCTGGCAAAACTTATAAAATTATTGATAAATAATAATTTATTAAAATTTAATATATCAAAATAACATAATTAAAATTTGAAATTAATTTTTAAAAACCTTTAATGGAAGGAAAGAAACTCAATATCTCCAACTTTCACAGTCGCGTGCAACTAAAAGTTTTCATACCAATGTGCTACTTTTTTACATTTAAACATCATTGATAAAGAATTTATTCCTGATGTGAGATTAAATGCATTAAGGATAAGTCGTGAAAACATCACGGCCGAATTTTTTTATTCAAATTCGTTTGTTCGTTTTAGCTTGTGTTTTCATCGAAATTTGCTCCAGTTAAGGCTGCAAATGAACAAAGATTATTCAAGCGTAAATTTTTAAATTATTATTCAAGCTCGGCTTGAACTCGACTCGAGCTTGAATAATTGAGGAGCTCATTTAGCTTTTATTCTGTTCAGCCTCGAGCTTCTTGTTTATTTTTCCTGGTAAAACTTATAAAATTATTGATAAATAATAATTTATTGAAATTTAATATATCAAAATAATGTAATTAAAATTTGAAATTAATTTTTAAAAACCTTTTAATGGAAGGAAAAAAACCCAACATCTCCTCCAGCTTTCACAGTCGCTTGCAGCTAAAAGTTTTCATGCCAATGTGCTACATTTTTACATTCAAACATCATTGATAAAGATTTTATTCTTGATGTGAGATTAAATGCATTAAGGATAAGCTGTGAAAACATCATGGAGAAATTTTTTTATTGCAAAAAATTGACATACATGCCACCTAATTCTTATATATATATATATATATATATATTAAAGAAGAATAGTCTAAAAACAATGAAAACTTCAGCATCTAACTCAGCTTAAAATAACAAACTAATGAAATATCAAACTACTCCTAGTTGAAGTAAAGATAAAAGGTTGTGATTCATCAAACACACACATCAAAATTCAATCTTGTAATTCAGATTCTTCAGCGGAGTTCTCTTCCTCTCAAACACACGTATCAAAATTCAGTCTTGTAATTCAAATTCTTCAGCAGAGTTCTCTTCCTCTCAGAATTTATGAATTTGTCATTCAACTTCTGCTTGTTGTTTGAATCGAGTTTGCTGCGGCTCAGACACTCTAAATCTTGTTGCTGTTTGATCACAGATTTTTTCTTCTCCGATTTCGTTATATTATCGTTCAACTTCTGCTTGTCGCTTGAATCAAGTTTGCTGCGACTCAGACACTCTAAATCTTATTGTTTGATCATCATAGATCTTTTTTTCTCCTCAGTCTTAGGTTCGTTCACCATTTGCTTGTACATTGCCCTAAGCTTCGTCAAACTCATAAGCTCCAAGTTCTCTCCTTTGAGGAAAAGTTCCTTCTCCGAAGCTTTGATCATGGTCTCTTCCTTCTCTTCTGCCATCTCTGTCGTGGCTATTGGGACTTGTTCAGATGGCTGAGTTTGAAATATGGATGGTTCTAACAAAGACCTGGTTTCAGACTCACATGAAAGCTTGAGAGGGGAACAAATGGTTTCTAAGGAGGTGGATGAGAACTCAACGCATAATAGCAGGGGAAGGAATAGGAATCTGCGGTTTCAGAAGAGACATCTTATGTATGTGTGTGTGTGTGTGTGTGTGTGTATAACACCTCAATTTTATTTCTTACATTTATACAAATCAGATCGATATCATATCATAGATATCACTATTTTAACATTTAAAATATGAAATGCACTTTTTCCTGAAACTTAATATAGAAAATTTTACTAATAATATTTATTTATTTATTATTTAATTAGATTAAGCCAAAACAATCCCTGATTGAGCAAAAATTTTTTCATGTTCGACTCATTTATACACTGACAACAATAATACCACAACCACCAACAACAACAACAACAAGCTTTTATCCCACTAAGTGGGGTAGGCTGCATGAACCTTTTTTTCCCTTGTGTCCTATTGAGTGTCATATTTCTATCTCATTCTATTAAATTAAGAAAATTTTTTATACAACATGCTCAGTTTTTTTATAATGTCTTCCTCTACATTTCATAATATAAGTTAAATTTAAAACATCCAGTCTCCTAACAGGATCATCAAATGATTGACGTTTATTGTGACCAAACCATCTAAGACGACTATCTCTAATCTTGAGCTACACCAACCCTTTCACAGGTATTTTTGTGTCTCCTTTTGTCTCTAATTGTAAAGCCACTAATCCATATAAGCATTCTCATTTCAACAACACTTAACTTAGTTTTATGCTTTTTTTTTATAAGCCAATATTCTGTGCCATAAAGTATTGCAGGCCTCACCATCTTCTTATTAAATTTTCCTTTTAAGTCTAAGCATTATTTTTTATTACACAATAGGCCCGATGAATTCCTCCACCCTAACCATCCAAATTGAATTCTACTAATAACATTGCCATCTATATCACCATCACTTTGAACACATCACTTTGAACAATAGACCCTTTGAACAATAGACCTGAGATATCTAAAACGTTCACTCTTTTTCATGATTTGATTTCCCATTATTACAACTTTGCCATTAGAATTACTACAACTAAAATTACATTCAATGTATTCAGATTTAGATCTACTCAAATGAATGCTTTTAGACTCGAAAGCAAACCTCCATAATTCAAGTTTTTCATGACCTCTTTCTCGAGTTATCCTAAATAAGGATATCATCTGCGAGGAACATATACTAAGATACATCCTTTTGTAAATGTCCAGTAAGAGCATCCATAACTAAAGCAAAAAAGATATGGACCTAAAGTCGATCCCTAATGTAGTACAAATGAAATAGCAAAATACTTGGTCAATCGCCCTTCTGTTCGAAGACAAGTAACAACTCTAGTGTACATGTCTTTAATGACTTGAATATTTATATCAAAATTTTTCTTTTCTAGAACTTTCC
Source organism: Phalaenopsis equestris (assembly GCF_001263595.1). Taxonomy (NCBI): domain Eukaryota; kingdom Viridiplantae; phylum Streptophyta; class Magnoliopsida; order Asparagales; family Orchidaceae; genus Phalaenopsis; species Phalaenopsis equestris. The sequence continues at coordinate 58,738 of NW_018164513.1, read as the reverse complement.
GAAGAACTCTTGAAATTTATGATAAGATTTTTCTAAATTAATAAAAATCATATGTTGATCCTTCTTATTCTCTGTTTACTTCTCCATCAAACTCCAACTAATTTATAAATCAAGCTAAAAAAATTATTTGTGTTTGGATTGTTTGTTTAACAAACGAATTGAACACGAGCTATTTAGCAAGCTGAACACGAGTTGTTCCTAAATGATGATCCTTTTTGATAGCCATATCGACAGGAGGAGAATGAACTAAACATAATGGAGTAATGAAAGGAGGACTTGAGCTTGCGAAAGTTTCAACTTACACAATTGGGTATTTGTGTATGTGAGAAGAAATAAGTCTGAAGACATTTTTAGTCATAAGTCTCAAAATCATTAGATTGTGCAAGGCTATAAGTATTGTACTAAGTTCAAATTATGTATTAAGAACTAATATATTAATATTTTAACCCATTAAAAGGTTAAGATGTAACATATTAATATTCTAATAATTTAAAGGTAATAAATTATTCAAAATAAGAAGTAACATATTAACATTAAAATATCAAATCATAAAATAAGAACGGTTACATCAAAGTAAGACAATAACATAATAAATCAAAATAAGTTTGATACAATTAGCCTTTCTCACATCTTTATATCACCCAGAGTTTAAAAAGCCTCCACCTAATATGTATGAGATGAGATAAATGCTTATAATAAGGAATTAGCTAACAGAGTGAAGGAATTGCATCAGACAGAGGAAAATGTAGCAATTAGCACAATAGGTGATTACTTGGGCAATCATTTAAAAAGGGCTGAGATGAGGACTGAGGAGGAAGCAATACCTACTTGGGAGTTGGTTTTAGCAGAGGAGGAAAGGTTTTATTTAGAGGAGGTACCTGTTGCTTTAGAAACTTCTGCCCCTGCTGTTGGTGAAGAAACTACAAATTTTAATCCTGTTGAGGAGGCACTTACTTTTGCTAGGCAAGAATTGAAAGGAGAATGGAATATACAAAAAAGATGGAGCAAAAAAAAAAGGGTAATCATGAACTTAAACATTTGGAGGCTAGAAATACCATTGATAATGACTTCCATTAATATTTTGATGGAGGGAGGAAAGCCCACCTTCCTAGGTCTTCTAGGAGAGGTAAAGCTCCTGCTTAGGATTAGTATACTTATTTGGAACATTAGGGGAATTGCTGATCCGAATTTCCTTAATAGACTAAAAAATTTAATTAGGGTTTATAAATTGTGATGTTTTGCTATTTTGGAGCCGTTGGTGAGTTTTGATGAACAAAAGCTGAACAGTCTATGCAGACAATACAAATGCATTACCAACATCTCTAATAAAATCTGTTTTTTCTATAAAAGGAGCATTGATGTAGTGGTAGTGGGGAATGAACAACAATTTTTACATGTATATGTGGAAAAGGAGGACATTAAATGTTTTGCAACATTCATTTATGCTAGCTGTACTCCCTCTAACAGGTTGGAATTTTGGAATCATTTGATCAATTTAAGCCAAAACATGAATCATAATTGGTTGCTTGGAGGTGATTTTAACATTATCACTTGCAATGCTTAGAAGAAAGGAGGAAACATGTTAGCCCCAGGATCATGTTTGGTTTCTATAATACCATTATTGAGATTGGTTTGTTTGATTTGGGATTCATTGGCCTCAAATTCACATGGAGGAGAGGGAAGATATTTGAAAGATTAGATAGAATATTAATGAACAATAACAGGTTGAGTTACTTCCATGTTTCTAAGGTTCACCATCTAGGAAGAATCTGTTCGGACCTTACTCCTTTGTTGCTAAACATTTCTTTCACACAAAGACATTTGAGACAACCTTTCAGATATTTAAACACCTGGATGAACCATCCGGGCTTCCAGGTTGTGTCAAGGAGAATTGGAATAATGAGGAGGTTGGTAACTCTTTGTTCATACTGTGGCAGCTACATATTAAGTTGGCCAAAGCACTTAGCAGTTGGAATTGGAAGGAATTTGGGGATTTTCATGCAAGTCAAGTTGCCTGAAGCTGAAGTACAAAGACTAGAGGAGTTGGAAGAGGTTAGTGACAATTATTATGAGGAATCAGTCTTAGCACAACAAAATTTGATACAAGCGATTAAATGGGAGAGGTTCTTCTTAGACAAAAAATGGGGGAGGTTCAATTCAAAGAAGGGGACATAAATTCTAAATATTTTCATGCTTGTATTAAGAGTAGAAGAAGCTTTAACACTATTCTTATAATTAAAGATGGTAATGGGGACTGGATCTCTAATCAGGAGGAAATTGGTGGTAATGCTGTCAATTATTTCAAGAAAATTTTCAATGAAGGTAATAACTGCTTACCTATTAATGGAGAACTGTTGGCTGGGCAAAGGAAGTCCCTTGGGGTTTTGAACTTAACTAGTATTCCTATGGTAGAGGAAAATTTAGAGGCTCTCCATACTAATAGAGGATAACAGGGCGGCCCTGATGGATTTACTGCTCAATTCTATAAAAGCTGCTGGGATATCATTGGGAAGGAGGTTACTGCTACCATAGAAAGCTTTTTAAGGGGGGAAGATCCATGCAGTTACTTTTATTCATCCACAGTTATTCTTATCCTAAAAAATAACATTAGATCCTTTTGGAATCATTTTAGACCTATTTTCTTGACTTCTGTTATCTCAAAAATTATAAGTAAGATTATGGTGGCTCGTCTATAACCTATACTTAATGAGATTATCTCTCCCAACCAATTAACTTTTACTAAAGGGAGAGAAATTACTGATAACATTTTGTTGGCCCAAGAGCATATTGGATAAAAAGTGTAGAAGTGGGAATATGGTTTTGAAGTTGGATCTCAAGAATGCTTATGACTCTATAAACTGGAACTTTTTCACTACTGTCCTTCAAAGGAGAGGATTTAAGGAGGACTTTATTCATCTGATCTCCAGATGGCTGAGATGCAACCTACTGTGCTGGTTAATGGTAACTCTTATGGAAGCTTTTCTTCTTCTAGGGGCATCAAGCAGGGAGACCTTTTATCCACTACATTATTCATTATTGCATTTGATTATTTTTCTCGAATGATTAACAATTTGCAACTCTCTCACCCTTACACTATATTTCAACACAAATCTAAAATGGTGATCAGTCATTTAGCTTATGAAGATGATGTTATTATCCTTGCTAATGCTTCTAAAAATTCGATAAGGAAAATTTTCAATCTAATTACTAAATTTCAGGATATCTCATGTTTTCCTTCAATAAAGAGAAATGTCATGTGTATTTGAGCAAATTGATGAAGAAACCATTTGTCAGCTGGATTAAAAACTTAATTGGCTTTGCTATATCTAAACTTGCTATTCATTATCTTGGGGTGAACCTCCTTAAGGGCGTGTGTCTCAAACCCAATTTGATGGAGTGATGGATAATATTAAAGCTAGAATCATGGATTGGAAAAACTCATTGCTGTATTTTCGAGGGAGAATCACCCTCCTCAAAAGTGTGCTTAATTCCATCCCTCTCTGTGCACTTCAAGTACTCAAAATGAAAAAAAAAGCATTGAATACCCACTTGAGTTATGTTTCAACAAGTTCTCATGGTCAGGGGATAAAAATAAGACATTGGTCTGCGTGGAAAATGATGTGTAAGCGAACCTCTACTGAGGGCTTGAGTTCATGTGAACTTCAACAATGTGCAGAAATTAACTCTGTCAAATTGTGGGTTAAATTTAGAGCTGAAAACTCTCTTTGGGCTGATTTTATATTTCAAAAATACTGCAAAGTTAAACAACCTATTCATGCTACATATAATGTGGAAGATTCTAAAATTTGGAAGGCTATGATGATGGTCAAAGTGGAGGCTGAGGATTTAATCTATTGGGATCTTGGAAATGGGCAAGTATGCTTTTTGCATGATGCTTGGTGCCTGGAGGACTTTTTTCATATTGATAAAGGCAATAAAGGGGATGAAAAGGTGGCTAATTGGTGGTGAAATAACACATGGAATTTGGAGCTGCTTAAGGTGTCTGTTGGAGAGAACCGTGCTTTGTCCATTTCCAAGATTCATATAGATAATTGCAGGAAGGACAACTAGTTTAAAAGTTCTTTAAAGCATATTCATTAACCGAATCTATTTATCATTCTCTTTATTCATGGAGTTTGGTGGATGGGGAGAGGAATATTTGGCACAAATCATTATCTTCATCTATGTTTTTCTTCCTATGGAGACTTTACTCCCAGCTGCTGCCTCTGGATGATATACTTAAATTAAAAGGTTTAAAGCTCCCTTCACACTGTATTTTATGCAAAGGGGAGGAGGAGAGTGCTAATCATCTATTCTTCACTTGCCAATTTACTATTTTTGTATGGCTTATTTTAGGGAAGGAATTGGGTATTGACATGGCTTATTTTAGGGAAGGAATTGGAAATTTAAGGGATTGTCTAGCTTATTGGAGTAAAAAGCATAATCATCTCTTTAATTTTCAACCTTATATCATTTGTTGGTTTATATGGATGTCTAGAAACTCACTTCATCCTCAATCACATCCATATTCTCTTATTTTTTCTCATCTTAAATGTAACGTTTAGTATTTTTTTAGTTAATGTCTCCGTTATGATGAAGGAGTCGTATCGAATGGGAGAGGCAAGGGATGTGAACATTTCACCTTTATAAGAAGAAACAAAACTTCTGTTATGAACGAGAATGATTTTTATATCCTGTGAAGCAAGCAGAGACATCGAGAGGAAGAGTGAGTGAGATGAGGGTGATGCCGACTCTCATGGTGAGTGCGAGCATAACCACGAGGCTGGACGACACATTTAAAGACAACAAAGGAGGTGTAAATGGCTTGGCGTGAATGTGAATGTTGAGGAGGTCTCACCAAGGGAAGGAAGAAAGTGGGTCAATCTGAGCCTGTGCGAGCGTTGCAAGCATCAATTGAGGTGTTAGAGCTCGACCAGGTTGACAAAACTTGCAATTGAATTCGAAGTAGGGAACTGAGGAAGAAGGAAGTAAGGAGAATGTTCGCCTTGTGTGCCGGAAGAGGATGCGAGGTCGATCCGAGGTCGATTAGGATAGATCGTGAGAACAAATGAAAGAAGTGAATGGGGAAGGCTCTCTCGTGCGATCATCTTGCGGTATATGAATAGAAAATGAGTTCTTGATTGCTCTGTAGGAAACGTCGAGCGTAATGCAGAAGTACAATATGAGCTAGTGCTAGAGACACATTCAGTGGTGGCAAACTGGTCGATTGAATCTTTTTATGGAAGGGTTTAGTGTTTGTATATTTATATCTTTATTTTATTCAATTGGAGTTGTATTTAAGTATAATATTGGGTGTTAAGATTTAAGTGAATTGTATGTATTAAATTAGAAAATTTAATGTTGTTACAAGCATTTAATAAATTAAGTATTTTGTGTGTAAATCCTAATTTGGATTTATAGCTATAAATATATTTATTTAGAGCTTTTTATAATTAAATAATAATAAAAATAATAACAACAATAACAACAACAACAATAATAATAATAATAATTAGATAATGTATCAAATTATGGGAGTATGATATAAACATATTTAAGTGAAATAAAATCATTGAATATATGAGGGTTCCTTAGATTAAAACAGTTAAAAAATGTGAAATTAAATATATAAAGATTATTTAATCATAATTAAACGTCTTAATACAAATGCTTCTTATATTATAAGTATTCAATTGAAGGAGTTGCAACATAAAAAATAAGTTGTGAAGAATATTAGGTGAATACTTTTACTTTTAAGTTATAGTAACTATTGTTTCTTCTAAACTTAATATATTGATTGTTATTGAAACCCGATTGCACTAAATGTTGATCATATCATTATGATGAATATACCTTTTAGAAATAGTATTATTATGCGTTATGTAAATTTACAAAATTTATTGAATTTTAAAAAATAAATGTATGAATGATTTGACTTGTGTTGATGAATTGTATATGTATGTTTGACTATGATGAATTTAATTCCTTTATGGTACTGGTGAGGGAACGCTAAGAAACCCGTGTACGTAAGGATATTGATATTGAAGTATCTTAAATGATACAATTTAAAAGATGCTCCTGTGACAGTTGTACAAAAATAAAATGATAAAAATATGTTATTGATATAGTAAAATATATTGAATGTTATGAAATATCGTGCTCAATCATATTCATAAATTAACAAATTTTTTATATTGATTTATTAAAAGTTTAACTGACCTGTATGTTGTTTCATTTTTGTTACGTTACTGTGGTTTAAAAGTAGGTGTATTTACTCACATTTTAACTTTTGTTGTTTTAATTTAATATTACATGTTTAATCATTTCATTAAAGGATGAGCAATAGAGAGGAAATACTTATAGATGACCCGAGCAATCTGACGCGAGCAATCTCACCTAAGATAAACTTTTAACTATTTTAATTTAATTTATTTTTTGTAATGATTTTTTCATTTGTTTAAAATTAGTTATAGAAAATGAATATAGAAAAAATTAATTTTTTTCGTTCAATTTTCTATACATATCTTGATTAATTCCAAGCCCCGAACTAAGTTGTGCCAAAAGTGATATCAGAACGAGATTTAGTATTAATTATTGCAAGATTTAGCATTAATTGGTGGAATCTTGATGGAAGAGCCAATAAAATAATCACAAAAAAATTTAATAACAATAAAATTAAAAATTTAAGTTAATTGCAAGTAATTAGGGTAATTCAGGAAAATGGAAGAATTCAAGATTATAGAATAAGGGAGTCTGTTAGAAAATGAAGAAGTAAATTTTGCTATAAATGTGAACACTAATGCCCTAACCTAGATGATGACGATGATGACAATTGATTAAGGAGTCTAGACCGTCGCTTGGTGGGAATGAGATGGATAAGTACTTAATGGTATTTCAAGATCTGCGTCCATCATTGTTTAAAGGAACTGAAGTTTTGATTAAAGTGGAGAATTAGTTTATGCTTATCGAGAATATATTAGATAGTATGATGTGTCCTGATGAAAATAGAGTGTCATTAGCTACTTTTGTGTTGGATAGTGGATAGAGAAGTTGAAAGTGGTGGTGAGAATAACATCATAACAGACTAAGGTTCTTGTGCCCATATCTGCTTGGAGACATGTAATACAAATTTATCAAGTTGCTGCAAAGAGAGAAGATAGTTATACAGTATGAAGTAGTATTCACTGCACTATCAAGATATGCGTCACAGTTGATTGCTACTGCAGAAGAAAAATACGACATACTCATTTTGAGATTAAAAGATTCGATAAGCAACCGTTGGTGTTATTGAGAATTAATGATTATTTAGTATTAATATAACATGGTAGATGAGCAGAGATTGATTATCAGCTTTCTTAGAAGTGTAAGAAGATGCACACAAGAAATGGTATTGATGGAGGCATGTGGATCAATCAGATGGATCCATTGAGAAGAAGCCCAAGTTCAACACAAGTGGATTTAGTAGTATTGTAGTCACTTGTGCCAAATGTAAAAGGCAACATAATGGTCAATATTTGATGGGCTCCAACACATGCTGCTAGTGTCATTAGCCTACTCGTACTATTAGATACTGTTCTTCACTTGGCTAGAAAACCTTAAAAGAATTGAAATCAGGTGGAGTTCCTTCATAGAATTGTAGGTGAGCAAAGAAGGATAGAGTCTACAACTTTAACTTCTCAAGTTCAATCAAAATAGCCAGTTTGACCTGGAGTTTGTTCTCTTACTCGTAGTGAGCCTGAATAAGCTACTGCTGTAGATGTTTATGCAAATAGGGTTTAATGAGTATTGTGTTTCATTTTTTATTGTAGAGATATCTTTATAGTATACTATTGCTTCAGTGATTGTGTGTTATTTAATCTTGTTATATTGTTTTAGATGTGATCTTATCATTTTTGGTTTTCTTATTTCAAATGATGGGGGAAGTTTAATTGAATTATCTTGTATCATACCGTTGTTTATTGTATCAAAGTATGAGCGTGATATTAGTATGTCTAAGTGAAATAAAATCACAAGAAGAAAATAAGGAGAAAATATTCATAAATATATGAAGGTTCTCTATAATTAAATTAGTTAAAAAAGTGAAATTAAATAGATCAATATTATTTAATCATAATTAAATTTCTTTTTATGAATACTTTTATATTATAGTTGTTCAATTTATGGAGTTGTAACATAAGATTAAGTGATGAAAACTATTACGTGAGTATTTTTTCTTTTAAGTTATAATAGCTTTTGTTTCTTCAAAACATAATCTATTGATCGTTATTGAAAGTTGATTGCATTATTTTACTATAATTTAAAAATGTCATCTTATTGTGATGAATGCACATTCTAGAAACACTATTATTATGCATTATGTAAATGTATACATAATGTGTTGAATTAAAATAATTACACATATATTAACTGTATAAACCGATTGCATGTGTATGCTTAATTTTGATGAAGTTCATCCCTTTATGATATTAGCAGGAGAATGTAAAGATACCTATGAACGTACGTGAAAAAGAATATTGATATTGAAGTGTTGGCTAATATAGCCCTAGATAGTGATTTTATAGGCCTTTTCTCAATACCTAATAAGTGTTTGGGAAAAATGAAAATAGTCTCATAGAAAATTTATCCTTTTGCATGTCGACGATTGTATGCGGGCGGCGGGTAGACGAGGGGAGTGGCGCGGCCAGCGGAAGTGGCGAAGGGAGGACAAAGCGATGAGCGGTGGCGGCGGCTGGCGGTTCAGCGTCGACAACGGCGACTTGCTAATATTTATTTTATATTTGAATGTACGATGTTATTCAAATTTAAAAAATCAGCCGAATTCTAAATTCAACCAAAATAAACTACAGTGTAAACTTTAAATTCATTCATTCATTACATTGTATTTGTAATTTTTCATACTAAATATATAATTTTGTCAAAATACCTACAAAAGAATTACAGTATACCACAAATTCACTAAACCAAACGCCCCCTTAGCCCATTTTGGGTTTTAAAGGTTGTTTTCCACTTGTTACTACTTTTTAGATTAACCTTTGTAAAATAAGTGGCACTTGAGATTTGATTCAATATATATCAATTGTAAGTGTGGGGAACCAATATTTGTTGGTGATCCTATTGATATCTCTATTAGCAATGCATATCCTCCATGATGTATCATTTTTAGTTAGGGATCAATAAGGCTGAGACAATACATAGATTAAGTTGATTACTTTCCTATGGAGCTCATTAATTTTATTTTTTTAGTTCAACATCTCAAATAGGTTCATATTATAGTGTGAGAGATTTGATAATTGGCGAGCAAGACCTAGATTTAAAGCATTTTTTTATCATCCTCATAGGAGGAAGCTTTTTGGACTAGTCATTTGGGCATAAATCAGGATACTCATTTAATAAATTTGAGATCTTAATAGAGATATGATTTTTAGTGAATGTAGGTTTGTGACATCCTACAAATGCAGAAGGTTAAAATATGATAGATTAGAGAACTCTACAAAAGCTAATGAACAAAACTTTTTTAAAAATAATGTCAGACATTGAGGTAGAATTTTAGTTATATGGCCACTTTTTTGATGGGACTCTTTTGTAATTGGTAGTTTTATCCTAAGCCCCTTTTATGGATGTGTAGGCTGAAAATAAGAACTGTGCTTGTAAGGAGGTGGGCTGACCTCCTCAAGCTTCACATCAGTTTAAGTCCTTGTGATAATATTTAATTATGTAGGTGCTCGCTATATGATAGTATATTTTATTTATATCAAATAGCCAAGGATATTCTAATAGTATATGAACTATATCCTTTGGAAGCACATCATAGAAAACATGATTCCAATATATTCTCAATTTTGTTGGTTTACTAGTGATTACGAGAAATATGTGGTTCACACAACTCACATGAAAGGATTTTATATATGAAAAAGGTTTTAAAATCGCCCTCACTAGGGTGTGGTAGTTATAATATTCATTGAACTACTTTCATTAATTATTAGTCATATCTACTTTGCATGTAACATATATGCTAAAAATGTCCTTCTCTAATCTTTGACATCAGCCTTTGTAATAACAAAAAGCTTCGTAACGATCAAATGGTGCCCACTACTCTTTCATAAATTATCATCAAATAAGGGTGTATTATTCATCTCCTCGATGTGCTCATGTTCTCGATAATCTTCTTTTTTTAGAAATAATATTTTGGTTTTTCATGGTATTATATATGCTTTTTTAATGACATTTGAAACATACGATATCTTTAGTATTTCAAGAGGTTGGACTCAATAATGGTTGTGATAACATGAGCATTAATTTTAGGAGAATTATTTTTAGCAACTGTGATGGTAGTGAGTGACCATTTTTGATAATTAATGGCTGGAAAAAGTTACTAATATTTTGTTTAATATTTAATGAATTGTTTTAGAGTTTATGGTGGAATGATGAGAGATTTGGAGGGGTATAGTAATTGGAATGCCAAGAATAATCCATATTTGAAGATTAATTTGGGGAATGCGTTATAGGTAGGGTAGGATGTGAATGTTTGTGGAATATTAACTAAGAATGCGTACTTGTGATCTAGAATAAATGAATAGGTTTGGTGGATTTTAGGTGGGTTTTGAGTAGGGACCAAGATTTTGGCCCTAGTGCCACCTAGTTTGGTCGAGAGGTATAGGCTGGGTTTTTTTGTGATTATGGATTGTGAGGTTTTGGTTAGGTTATGGTTAGTTTTAGAAGATGGGATATGGAGGGAAACGTAAAGAAAGTTGATAACAGTAGTATAAAAAGTAAAAAGTAAATATAAAAGAAATAAGAAAAACTATCTTATCTCACCAAAGAAAATTTAAGAGGAGTAATTCTTCACTCAAACAAATAATTATTGTTATAAAGGAATTTAGCTCATATTTATAGTCAATATATTACTCTTGGGCTAAGACTTGAAAAAATTTGAGACGAAAAAGTGGGGAAAAAAGAGAGTTAATAGCCATTAATATAGGGGTTCCAATTACTAATTTATAATATTTCCTTCATGTCAATGCTAGCCATACATGCCCTAGGTGAGGAATAAAAATATAAAAATAATAAAATATAAATTACATTCATAATATTTCAAATTATATTCTTTTTATTGGGTTCTTGATTGGGCTTTTGAGTTGGATCTATTTTTTTGTCTTATTCTTGGAGTTTAGTTTAGCTCTTCTAAGGATTGGATTTTTAACTTAATTTTTTTTTTGATCCACATGAAGCACTATATTAAGTAGATCTCTGGGTACAAAACATAATGATTTATGTTTTTGATATTGATGAGTGTAAAAGTCTTTTTAGTTGGATCTATTTTTTTAGTTTTTTGCTTGAACTTTAGTCTTCAGAGTCAAATTTTTAACTTAATTTTTTTGATCACCATAAAGTACTACATCAAGTAAGCTTGTGGCTAGAAAACATAATGAATTGTGTTCTTGATTGGGATATGAGTAAACTTTTTTTTTATTGTTTTTGAAAACGGGCATAATGAAATGCGAACACAAGGACCGCAAATAATGTAGCTCTACCTATGGCTAATCACAAACTTGTTCGTTAGTTGCCAATCAATATTAGTACAACTAATCCTGCCCACTAATTCTTCCCACCTATGTACTCTCTTGCTTAAGTGTCATCAGTCATTATTTAGTTTTTTAATATGATGCCTTTGACAAATGACCTTTGTTTTTTTTTTTTCAAATTTCCGTTGAGTTCATAACTAGTGTTCATAGCATTTCTTCCTTTGCCAACACATAAGGCTACATTACTTGCGTGACCAATCAATTTTATTTTAATAAATGTCATCTATTGATAAATATCCATTTGATATCACTCAACAAACTTCTGGCTTAAGTTAATCTAAGAATTTTGGTAGGGTCATGGACAACTTTAAAAGTAGGATCTTCTACTTTAATTTCTTAGCATGATAAGTGATGTTCTCTCTATTGTTTGGTTGACTTTACCTTTATGGACATTGTTAATAGGTAAAAATGTTCTATTGTGATGATTTCTTCCAAGGGGTTATTTCTAAGAGGGATGGGTTGGGTAAGGATTAAATGAATGGCTTGATGCTTAAAACTTATCTGATATTCTATGCCAATATGGTATCTAAAATGGTTTGCATTTTATTAGTATGCTCATAAAGTGTTTGACACTTGGTATAACTTAGCTTCATGATCATTTGCCTTAGTGCTTAAGTCTTTGTCATTTTAGACAAACTCATTTTTTTTTTTCATGGATGCTAATTTTGGTGCCATTTTGTAAAGTGTACTTATTATGTAAAAGCAATGTAGCTATGCAAGCAAAATATATTTTATTTAAAATGTGTGTAAATTTATGTGTGAGTATTGAATTATAATGAAATGATAACACTTAAACACTTGAAATGACAAGCAAATTTGTTCGGTAACACAAAATAAGTTAACAATTTTAACTATTTAGTGATATGGTTACTATATTATGTCGACATATTTAGTTTTGTAATTTTATAAGTGGCAAATGTGGGAGAAAAATTTAAAAAATGGAAAATAAAAAAAATAATTTCCAAAACTCACAACTCACTAAAATTATGCCACTCAATTATTTTTTGTAGTGACAGGTAAAAGATAGATGGCTAGGCTAATCATGTCGAGCTAACTATTGAACTTAACACAATATTTTTTTGGAATAACTGATATAAACTTACCACCATTTCATAAAAACATGATTCATTAGAAAGATAATAAAACATATAAAGTTAAGATTTACCCCTAGCAACATGAGTAGCTTCTTTATGCAAAGTGCTCCTTTGAAGGGGTGTTTTCTCCCTTACCAATTCCTCTTTGATTTAACCTTTAGATTTTAGTGTCAAAAGGTTCATGCTTGCTGTATGGGGTGTTTAATATCTTAGAATTACTAAGGTTGCTCTTGGATAGCATGTAGGAGTGAGGGTGGAGCTGCTAAGGTTGGTCAAATAAGGGGCAAATTTTTCCCTCAGGACACCGGATGGTCCTCTACGTCCGCACTCCAGTTACATTCCACCACGTTGAGTTGCGGGTCCCACATTTCCACGTAATTAAAAAAAAAAAAAAACGCCACGCTGAGGCCCGACCCGATGTCTCAGCGCCTTTTTGAGTATCCCACCTTTTAGAGTGTCGAGAATACTTTTCAAAAAGACATTTTTGGAAATTTTCATCTAGGGCTTTTTTCCTAGGGTTTTCGCCGTTCGTTCGCTCTGCTATGGTTTCACATTTTCTTCGTTTGATAGCTTTGAAGTTGTAACACGATGTAGTTAGATGATCCGAAGAGTACACAGGGCAAGGAGTTGAGGTAACCTTAATAAAATTTAGTGTTTGCTAATGGCGATTCATCTCATGTTGAAATCACTTGATGATGAATTAGAAATGTTTCTATATGTGATCAAGAGATTTTGGGACTTTTTTCCATGTATTTAGTTAATTTAGTGAATTGAAAGCAAAATCAATAGTAAGTCTTAAAAGAGATAATTACATACACAACACCCGAAATATTTTTTTTGCAAATCTAGCACCCTGACGATTTTTTCTGAACTACCGACCCGATGCATTTATGCGTGCCACAATCAAATGATTGAAAATTTGATAAAATAAAAATATGGATTGAGGTTTTATCTTTGATTTTGATATTTGAGTGAGAATTAAAAAATGGATTAAATAGGGCTGTAGTTTTGTAAATAGCAATGTCTTGTGTGCTATGTATGTAATTGCCCCTTCTTAAAAATACTAATCTGGCCTTCTTAACACAGCTATATTTATTTAAAATTTTCTCATGGTAGATGTTTGGAAATATTTGAAAGTGATGTGGAGATGCTTGTAGTTGAGTTATGGTGCTTATGAAAATTTTTTTAAAGAGATTTAGGTGGTAAATTTGAAGCAAAAGCAAGACTTGCTTATTGAAAACCTTGTATGTTTGATTTGAGATATGGTCTCGTTTTTTTGAACTTCTTGGAATGAGATCGCTAGATTTCTTTTTCTTAAGATGATAGTAGATGCGGGGGAGAAGCTGATAAAAAATTTTAATTGAGAACTTTTGATAAAAATTGCACAAAATTGTGTCCTTGTGAATGAGGCGCCTCTCAGCCACCAAGTTCAAAGGAAAGAGAAGTGTGAAAATGCATCTTCATTAATAATTTTCCATTACAATGATTACAAAGTTTTTAAATGATTTTTTAATAAGTTTGGCCTTTGAAATTCGAATTCCCACATATAGGAGGCTGTTCCATGTTTATATGTTGTGTTGGCAAGGGGATTGGCATGGCATGATCATTCTGTGTTCATGGAGAGTGTGCTAGCTCCTTGGTTGACTTTGATTGACTTGGAACTTCAAATGATTGAAATTTTAATCCAAAGCTTCATAAAATTGATTTTCATAGGCATTTTAAGGTTTCTAAAACCCAAGCCTCCTTTATTCACAGCTTTACAAACCTTCTCCCAAGAGGTCCAGTTCATCTTTTGATGTTTTGGCTGATCACAAGAACTTATTAAAAAACTTCTCTAGTCGGCTGCAGGTCCCCTTAGGCATCTTCATAATTTGCATTATATAGAGAGGAATGGACGTGAGTATGCTTTTAAAAAGAGTAATCTTGCCACCACGAATTAAGAAAAGATTCTCCCAAGATTGAATCCTGGACAGGATCTTCAGAAATAAACATTCAAACAGCTGCTTCTTTTTCCTGCCTTTGTCCATGGCAAAACCATGATATGTTAAGGGTAAATCTGTTTTGGAACAGTCTGTTGTGTCCGCAAACCAATTTCTCTTAACCTGAGGGATAGCTTTAACACAAATAAAATTGCATTTAGCCATGTTCAACTGTAAACCTGAAGCTGCCTCAAAATACTCAATGACCTTCCAAAGTCTTCTGATAGAATGTTTATTAGAGTTTGTAAAAATGATAAGGTCATCTGCATAAGCAAGGTGAGAAATCCCCAAACTACATTTGATGTTAAAATACATAGCAGGATGCTTGAAAAACACCTCATTCAAACTTCTCTGTATCATGATCTTGCATGGGATCTCCAAATTCTTCTCGTTGCATAATGTGACATGATGATGAATTTATGTGCATTTGAAAGTCTGATGATGTTCCAAGCCTCCTACATAATTTATAATCCTAGCATGACCTAGGCATACAAAACATGACTTAATAGTATATATTGTCCTTCCAAACAACAAATGGACAAGAAAAATAACACAATAAACATATTGTTTTGACCCTTAACAATTTATTATTTGTTATAGACCCCGTGATAGGTCTATGGTGCATTGCATCAGCAGCGTTCGGCTAAGACTTTGTTTTGGAAACTATTTTTAGCGCTTTTTGTATGGGCTAGCTCAAGATGAACTCATTAGCCGAGGACATTTAGTTTGAAATATTAATAGAGACCTTGCCCTTTTGATGTTAGTATACTATATTTAAAGGTTTTTGGAAAGTGCATTATATTAGTCTCTTCTCTTGCAATGTTTCCTGAAGTAGTTGACAACCTAATACCATTGAACGCTTGGGAAATTAACAAGGAGTAAATTGTACATTACCTTGCCTAACATTGCTTTACCAAGCAACAGAGATGTCGATGCACCTTATGTTAAACATGTTCTAGTATGCTTTTTTGGACGATTGCATCAATCCAAATTAAAATATATCAACCATACTGTCCAACAATACAAGAACTAGGGACCTAATTTATTTTTAATAATATATTTTTATTTTTTTGGAATTATTATTATTATTATTATTATCATTTTTATGATTTTCAATAGATCATTTGAATATTATTATTTTTATGCTACTTAAAATGGTCAAGATTATATATTTATGAAGTTGGTCTTCTCAATAAATGTTAAAAACTTCTAAAATTTTTGAAATTTTTCTAATTTTTTGAAGACATCAACATTTTAGAATGAAAAGGGCATTTAAATTAATTTTTTTTAATCATAAAATATCCAATATTGTTTTATAGTTAAAATATTTATGAAAATTATATAATTAACTTATTCTTATTTTTTTTGTAAATTTAAGATGTCGTGATATAGTTTACTTCAACTGTATTGATTTTTTTAGTTTTAATGTGTGATTCTTTGGTTTTCTTTCCTTTTGGGATTATGGTTACGCCTACCATACATGTCCCTTTTTTGGCGATGCTCTCATTAGCTTATTCCTTAAAGATTCCTTCGGTTAACGGTGTTGTTTTGTTATGGGTTGTTCTTGTTAGTCATTTTGGTTGCCCCGTGAATTTCTTGTTCCATTGTTTAAGTTAGCAAACCATCCTTCATGCACTTTTTGTGAGCTGCAATCTGATTATATTTTCTGATTATAAATTAAGCTCTTAGTTGTGTAAATGAACTAATCCATGATGAATATTAGAAAATGCTTTGATGTGCACTTGGCCACTATGTAATGTTGGGTTCACTTTTTTTATAAACTAACATTAAGAAAATTTTAAATGCTGATGTATACTGATTGTGGCAATGGTTTTAATGGCAGCTGTAAAAGTTAGGCATGAGTTCGAGGAAATGCTATTAGTAGGTGAGAAAGAGAATGGGATTTGACTGTTTGCAATTTTTTCTCATTTGTTTGGGAATTAGGGAGTTGTTGGTTTGAAGGTTTTAGCGGAATGGGGATCATGAACATTGGACATGAGAGGAAGGGTGGAAAGCTTCTATTTTATAAAGGTAAAAGAGGAGACGTATATGAAGTCATGTTGAGTGTACCAATAATCAACTAAGAAAAAAGAAAGTAAAAAACAAAACCAAAAATGTTAAACAACCCAATTAAAATGGTTGGCAATTTAGCAGCATGAAAAAAGTTTTAGAATCTCAGTTGAGACTATTCCCACATATATACACTTAAATAAAAAAAAAACTGCACATAAAAATATAATGATAGAAGTACCAATCGATACTAAAATGATAGAAATTATAAAATGACTGAATTTATTTTACTTACACTAATGTAAGTAGGTTGACTTAAACGATCAATGAGGTACATGCATCTTCACGAGTATTTTGTAAGCTCTTCATGTATCAATTGGGTGCTTTCATGCCACTTTTTTATTTTGAATTCTTACCTAGCAAGAATTTTCAGCAGTCACTTGCGAGCTCCAGATGTTTCCTTTTTTTCCTCCAAAACTTACTGGCCTTGGATATAGGGAATGAGCAAACAGAGACATTGCCTCTTGTTGTTTCATTGACTTCCCTCATTGAAGGTACTTATTTATTTTGTTTAATTATTGTATTTCTTTTTTGGTCTGTTTTGATGGAATGCTTTAGCTCAATTCTTTTTTGAAAGGATGAAATTCTGTATCTTTATTATAAATTAGTTCCTCTGAATATTAGTCAGTATGTTTCATTATGATGGATTGATTTATGTTAGTTTTTTTTGGCTCAATTTTATTAAGTATAAATAGTACTACGAACAACGTCAACTCTATATATGATTGTCTTTCTGTTCTGGTTGTTCTTAAAACATCGTACGAGATTAGAAAAGGCATAGGGGATGTTTTAGGCAAGGAATATTACTCCCTAATCTCTTCAAACAAGTCAAATTTCTAAGATTTTCTCCTCGATAGCCTTATTTGATACTCTATCCTATATTCCCGTATTCGCTAAGGGTGAATTCAACCAAGTCAAGAAAGTAGATGAATTCACTAGCTGAGACCAAAGAAGAGCTCATCAACAAAAGCTCAAGATGAAATTTTCAAGCTGAGTTTTTGATAAATTTGGTAGTCGGTTCCATGAGAGAGCTTGCCAGCATAGGTCAAGACTAGCCTAGCCTGGTTAAAGACACCCGTTTGCCATTATTAAGGCAAACTTAGTAGAAGACTAAAGGTAATATATATTAGGCTCATACACTAAGCACCTAAAGAACAAGCACAAATTAACCTAGAGGCTTGCTAGATTGACTGTACATAGATAGTTCAAGTTGAGGTTTATTTGGCTAGTACCACCAATATAGCTAGGGACTTCCCCAAGTATGACGGCTGACTATTAGTCTAAGTCGAAGTCTATACATAGGTTACACACCTCTTGTATTTTATAGATTTCCATTTTCATACATAACTAATTAAGCAACGCTAAAGGTCCCAAATCCCAGCTTTTAATAGGGGATTTCACAAAAATGCCAAAGTTTTAACATTCTCCTATTGTATTATTTTTTGGGCCTCATAGTAGATTTTACTTACTCTCTTTGCTCAACATTATTTTCCTGTTTTTTTCCCTATGTTAGTACGGTTCTGCCATAATCCGTGGATGAAGTAGAATAAAATTTCCTTAAAGGTTTGGTAAGCTTGGATTTATGATAAGGGCTAGATGGGACATACAAAAATTTATAAATGATATAAATGATTCTAACAAAAAACAAGAGAGACCCTTACCAAAGTTGTTTCTGAGAACATGGAGAATCAACAATTTATGACAACTTGGTAGCAAATTAAGATGGTGGAGAGATTCAATGGAATGATCCATGGTATTCTGAATCCAATCCCTAGAACAATGCCCAAATTGTAGTTGCTCGAGATTCTATGGACTCGACAATTAGGAGGAGGTCCTTTTGGGGAAGAGTCTGATCGACATCATGAGAGAAGACTTGCTACTCGGACTTTTAGAGAAGAGTGAACCTTGCCAACTAAAAATGTGATTAGAACAAAGTAGGCCTTAGATGATGAATGCTCTTTCCGAAGAAGTCACCGATGTGAGGCCGTAGGCAAAATTTAAATTTTCGTCTTCATTCTTGTAGAGGTTGAACTAACCTAATTGTCCACATAGCATATTTTGAGTACAAAATCTCGCTTTTAGTTATCAATAATGTGCTAACGTAGCTTGTTTTTAACAGACTTTAAGGACCCTTAAGTGATTCTCCTACCTGCTACTCAGAACGGCCATGTTGTTAGTTTTGTTCAACAAAATGTTCATGATACAGTTCATCAATGCCTAATGTTTTTAGAACAACTTATAAGCTTTCTTGAAGATGTGCCGAGTGCTCAATGAGTTGTTGAGAAACTTTATAATGAGGTTCCGACCTCAAAGTAAAAGACCTAAAGCTTATTATAGCTTAAGGTGCCTTTGCTCAAGTTTTTCGTAAGGGACTTTTGTGCTATGAACTCAACCTGCAATATCTGAAGACTCTAGCTAAGTTAATCAAACTTGCTAATTACCAAGTAAACATATATAAGTATAACAATGAGATTGAGACATCATCTTAAAGCTCTCTAGAGGAAAAAGACTAGGTGAGTTTATATAGCCTCTTAGAGATTATTATAATTGCTTCAAAGTCCTAAGGTTTGAAGCTCCTCATCCTTGGCTTTCACAGTGACCTTTTTGTTTTTAGCGAGTCAATTGCTAGCCAAGACAAATCCTATTTGAAAGGATCAACAATCATATGAAAAAGGATAAGGTGTTGCCACAAACACTTACTCATTCCTTACTCGTCATTTCAGCATGGACATTCATAGTTGAGTTAGTTGAGGCCATCTAAAATAAATATTTTAGGTGCCCAATTCCAATGAATGCTGGTCCTTATTTGAGAGATATGATGAAATATAGTGCTTGACCACGATGATGATACCAAGGGTTATTGCCAACCTAAGAACTTAGTAGAGGGTTGAAGAAAGGAAACAAAAAATGAAGGAATTTAATATTAATTGACCACTTCCAATGGTTTGGTGAAGAGCCAATGACTGATGATAGAAACAATCCCTCCCTGCACATGCAATCTATATAGTTCAGGTTGAGCTTGATATCTTGGGTGGCTTGAGAATAAATTCCTAATTGGGCCCGATCTCAAGCTACTCAAGTTGTGAGATGTCAACTTGAGAACCATCACACTAACGGTAGCAATGACGATTCTCCCCTACATTTTTCGAGGCTGATGCACCATTAATGGTAATCCCTACAATAATGCTATCATATTCATAATGTTAATTATATATTACCAAATTCAAATCATATTGATCAACCCAGAAAGCTTTGTCATTGTCATTTTCAAAATTACTTTATAAACATCGAGGAAGCTCATTTGTCACGACTTGGCTCGGGGCATGAAATTAACCAAGATGGGAATGGACGGTCCAACGGTGGAAAAACAATTCTCTGTTATTCTATTTTTATTACTAATAGTTTAATATTCAATTATTCATAAAAGAGTCACTAAAAAAGAAATTTAATTAGCAAGTAGACATTTGTACCTTGTCGGTTGCTATTCTCACCTCCTATATATATTTGCTCATTTTCTATTTATCTTGTTTAAAAGCTCAAAACTCTAAAAAAATTAAAGTAATATAATGAGTTATCTACAGATAACCCAAGAATCATCACACTTCTAAACTAACACTAACTCAAGTAATATAATTAAATATGCATGCTGACCTTTCATATCTCTACAAGAAATCTTATAATATGTTAATGCATATATTAATGACCTTTACTCAATGAAAATATTCTAAATTTTTGTATGATATGACTTTATTTCTTTTTTATACTATTTATATATACGTCTGTTTGCTTTAGGATCATCGTCAACAAAACCTAACACTCCCATGTCTGATATTATCCGTTCAGTACAATGATTAGCAATTTAAACATCACAATTATTAAGTGGAAATGTACCCACTCGCTTTTGGCAGATATTCTCCCATCAACACAGAAATTAGTGCTATAAACGTATTAATTATCTAGCGTGAGGAGTTCTTTCTACTCGCTGTTAGCCGATATTCTCCCGTCGGTACAACGATTAGTGATTTAAGCATTATAATTGTTTAGGGTTATTGAGAAACTAAGCACGCAGTTACATTGGCCTCTCCTGCCTATACTACTAAGGGGTGAACTCTTAACATGCATATGGAAACATTCATGCATTCATATGTAAGCTATTTCATTCTTCATAACATGTATTCTTCCGAGATATCTTCATTCATCTACTAACATGTATATTTGCTTTGCTGTGCAATTATTCATCATACATATCTCTCATATCATGTACTCTCATACCATTCAACTCTTATCTCATGCGTAGCTCTTATATCATGCATATATTTCCTATTATGTTTGTCATGCATATCTTGTCCATTATACATATAATGCATCTCATGTATATCTTTCATGCATATCCTGTATATATTTCCTGTCGTGCTTATTTTTTATATGTAACTATATAAAAGTATGTTTTAATATAAAATTTAAATGAACTAAGTAATCAACATACATTTGATATAAAGAGTATTACTGAAACTTAATAATAGAATTGCTCACCTCGATTGTCATGCTAGATTTTTAGTCTTCGATAAACAGATGACATTACGGTAATTTTTATGTTGATATTAATAACCTATATACTAAAAATTGAACTTTAAGATTCAAGCAATTTCCATTAATCAAATTACTATTCATTCTTCTTAAGTTAGCATAGGATTAATTTTTTTGAATTTAAGGAGCTGTCATACGAGTAGCTTCCAGCGCTCAGCTTGAGTTTGCCACCTCATGTAAATAACCTAAAATCTGTAGATATCTGAGAATTTCATAATATCTTTGCTCATAAAGCAATTTAACCTTGAACATACCTTAAACGATTTCACGGCATACCCCAACACTTCTCCAAAGCTCCCAAATCTTCTTATCTTCTTATCACTTCTGCACTTTTTTATCTTCATTGATTTTTGGCTTAAGACCTTTACGAAAGTTTAAAAATCAATTTGGTAGCTTTCAACTAAACCATGTCCTCACTACGACGACTGTAATGAAGAAGATGCATGAATCGTGACAAATCTCAAAACAAAAACAGGAGGAAGGAAAACAAATGTCGTAAATAGCGTGAATGAGGGTTTCACACTTATCGATTTCATCTCGAAACTCGAAGTTGTGTCTGTCTGCTACCTACGAGTCGCGACTGTGCTGCAGATTGCAATTCTTTTATAGTATAGAGTCACTTAGAAGCTGTGGAAGAAGGAATTGGGAGAACTCTTGTGTGAACGAAATACGAAGATTTTGGAGAGATCCCCCCCATTCGACTCCAACCAAGGTAAATATCGTGTGGGTAGGTCGGTTGGGAATAGTAACGTGGGTTTTGGTAGGGATAATTAAGGGTTAATTAAGTTTAATTAAACTTGTAACTTTCTATTTTTATATCTTCCTATCTATTCATGATTGACATATAGTGTTTTATACTAATTAATTGATTCAACGCTTAGAATTTTATTAAATAGATTCAGTTGAAATTGTTTAAATTTTTTTTATTACTTTCAAGGTATTCGTGTCAAGTTTGCTTCATTGCATAAGCCCAAGATCATTGATCAAGTAAAAAAAGGTGAACAAGTAGATCTTCAACTTGTTGATTAAGAAAGTTGAAGGTGCAAGAGAAAATGGTGGGTTGTCTTTCCCTTAATTCTCTTGGTGTTGAGGACAATCTCATCATTAATGTCCGATTAGACACTTTTATGTTATCTTATGGATCTGAGGCATTGCCCAATGCACATACCTTACATATCCTAGGAGTCACAGCAGGCTCCACGTATGAGGAAGACAAATTTGATGAATATAGAGAAGTGAAAGAATGGTTAATGATTGTACTCGACATGCTACATGAGTTTAGAGTTTAATTGGACATGAAACAAGAACCAAGGAAAGGATAATTGAATTTTATAATTGAAATGTCTGAAGCAGGAAATTCCATGCTGACGGCTTAATCATGAAGAAAGTTGATGCATAATTTTGTTAGACCTCACTCAAAATACTTGATCAACTTGAGAGGGCTCTTATATTTTTAAGGAACAAGTTGATACTTAAGCTTGTTGATTACAAACACACATAAGATAAAAAGTGCCCACCACTTAGAGTGAAGATGATTTGAAGGCTTTCATTTCTTAAACGATTTTCTTGTTCTTATTTCTAGTACTCATTGCTTTATATTTGTATTCTTTGTAAGAAAGAAACATGTTCATAGATATCTCTGCTTAAATGCTGAGTTCATTTCAACATACTTGCCCTTAAGAATGAGTTTGTAAAGAAAATCAGGGAACTCGTCCTAAAAAACTTGGGCAACTTGACCAATAAGGGCAAGTTAGACCCTTATGAATGATGCCTCCATTTAACGGTGAGTTAGACTTGGGGGTCTATGTTTTTCTTACAATTTAGTTTAAAATTATTAAATACTTTTATGACGTTGGGTCCCGTAATATCCGTTGGTTATGCCCAATTCATCAATTTAATAATTCGTCAGCTCATCAGCTTGACAACTCGACAGCTTGGTAACTCGACAGCTTGGTAACTCAACATCTTGGTAGCTCGATGACTCATTAGCTCGACTTCTCGTCCGCTCGGCCGCTTGGCCGCTCGGCAGCTCGTCAGCTTGTCAACTCGGCAGCTCAGCAAATCATCAACTCGATAGCTCGATATCTTGACAGCTCATCAGCTTGGTAGCTTGACAACTTGGTAGCTTGATAGCCCAACAAGCCTACCTTTAGTTCCCCAGTTTTTTTCTCTTTTGACAGAAAATTACGAAAAAATAAGGATGAAAAATATTAAGTTATGCATTACTTGTCTCTATACGACAAGCCTATACTTTATATATCCGAAAAATTAATTCTTTGATATGAATTAAAACTATTTTGATAAAAATGATTGTTGTATTTCACTATGCACTGGTTATTCATCTATATGAGGGCTCTTAGCACTTCTACGTGAAATCATCGTGGGGCCACTTTGTCTAGGCATTATATCTCGCCTCTTGACATTTTATAGTTGATTCGATCGTCTTATAAGGAGAGTTCGTCGAGTATTATTAGTAAATAATATATTTTACCCACTATTTGTGTCTAGTTATAATTTTTTTTTATAATATAACTCAGTTATAAAAGAATTAAAATAGTTTCGTTAAATTTGGACTTTTCTTTCTTTGGGGACTCGGAAGCTACGCCTATAGGGTGTAGTCACCGTAATTTTTTGACCTTATCTAGGGTGAGATCTCTTGTGACTTTATCTTTATTCAACAGAATTATACTTCAAAAAGAGTTTTTCTAAAGTTGTCCCTAACAGTAGGCTATCTTTAATATCTAGGTGAATAGACTTTATCTTTTATTCAACAGAATTATACTTCAAGAAGAGTTTTTCTAAAGTTGTCCCTAACAGTAGGCTATTGAGCCGAGTAGTGGCTAAAAATTTTGGACGATTTTCTTTTTCCTCTTATGAAATTTGCTTACAAGGGGTAATTTCCTTAATTAAAAAATGAAAGCACTTATGTAAATTTATGAAAACTTATACAAAACAAATTTGAGATATTTGAGTTCAAAGGATGAAAGATTTAATGATAGAATATCTGATCTCATGTAGAAAAAATTCCTCTAATGCGATTCTGGTTGTCCCTCTAAAGTTGTTTATGCATAATTTTAGATTTAATGCATACATCCACACTCACTACATCTTTTTGATTCTTTTTAGGATGCAAAGACTAGTCTTGTTTGTGGGTTATCCAAATCCTACTAATATTGACGAGCAAAATAAGGAGAAAGAAAGAGAGAGGAGCAGCTTGTGACAAGAGAGAGCCTGGTCTCCCGCCTCATTGTTACGCTTAACCCTTATTTATAAGCCCCAGGGTATCTTTTTACTATTTTATAATATATTATATAAATATACATAATGTTAAGTCATATCCACCGATTTTTTCTCATTTCCATCAGCTTTATGTCATGACTAACTGTGTTATGTTGCCATGCAATTTCTTATCATATCTCACCGTATAATTGAAATTGGCAGCTCGACAGTTCGTCAGCTCAACAGCTTGCCAGCCTGGTAGCTGGTCAGCTCAGCAGTTTGGTAGTTCAACAACTCATAACTCAATAGCTTGACAGCTTGTGAGTTTGACAACCTGACAACTCGACAATTCGACAGCTCGTCAGCTGGGCAGCTCGACAATCCTTTTTAGATTTATTCAAAAATAAATACCCTCGAAATAAATGCTACACTAATTACCAACACTTGTGGAAATCACCCTATATAGGCTAAAAGATGAACAAACAAACACAAAAAAAGACGAAGACTCAACTCTAAGACTGAATTGGGCTAATTGCTATGTCAACATTAGAGAGATTTTTTTTCTTAATTGCAACTCGGCTTACTAAGAAGTTGAATAGCCGGCTTAGGGATCAATGGTCACAAGATCTCACCTTATGTAAATATGAAAAATTATGTCAAATATTTGAAGAGTTACAATCTCCATGTGAAGATAAGTTCAGACTTAACAAAGTCGTCCCATCTATTTATAGCCTTGAGTCGCAACTAGAAGAAAATAAGAAATTTTATGAAGTAGTAATTATTTTTCCTCGTATTAAATTCAAGGCCAAAATAATAAAAAAAATAAATGTCTCCCAGCTGACTGACAACTTCAAACATTTTGTAATATTTTGGGCACCATCACCAACACAGGGAACGTCGGGTGCTCCACATTCTTGTCATCTATTGTAACATTTTGAGTCTGATAATGTAGTTTCTATTACTCCCTCAACTCCCCTTCGCTCCTCTTCTCATTTTCTTTTTATTATTAATGCTTTGGTATAGCCTACGAACACAATAAGATCCAACATATTCCATTCCTGCACTATAATCGTTCATCTCCTATCCCCAGAGATTCCTGTCCCGTATGTATGTTTATTTGATTTCAAACTGTTCTTTTTCTACTGCACTAAGAAATTTGCCTAATCATCAGAGCTGTGCCTTGTTCGAGATGAGAAGACTGTAGTAAACCCTCGAAGCGTGATGCTTGCTATGGCCCAATATCTCCAGGGCTTCAACATGATGAAACAACAGGTGTATTCTCACTATCCTTTTGAATCCTGATAAATTTCATATAAATAATGCAATGCATTGAGCAAACATTTTGCTTTCCTCATGCAGGATGCTGCTGAAGTATTTATTCATCTGTTGTCTTCCTTAGAAAAGGAAATCAGCGGGCATTTTATTCGTTTGCAACATTGTGGATCTCTAGCAGACATCACTGCCTTGTCCACTAGGATTTACAGCCAAGAGAAGGGAGCACCAAATGAGTTTGAAAAATGGAGGAAGCTTTTTATTGGGCCGTTTGATGTAGTTATTGGGAGCTATTTAACATGCAGAAGTTGTTCAACAACTGTAATTGCCTTTCAGTTTTCTGATATTTCTTAATTTTTTTTTCTTGACATAACCTTCTTGCTGTGCACATAAAGCATGTGTACAAAAAACACAAGAATATTATTTTAGGCAATTTGCTCTTTCTAAACATTTTTATTTGCTGAGCAGTGTTTTCTCTCTCTCTCTGACATTCTCCACGAACATAAAACTGCCCCTTATTTGTACAGAAACAATAATGAAGAGTCATGTATTAACATAATTATCTTTTAAATCCTATATCCTAAAATAGTAATTTCCTTTCCTTTTTGAATACCATTTTGTTGTATCCATGAGCTAACTGTTTGTTTTATGCTGCTTCGTCAGCTTTCGGTGGATTTGGAGTTCTTGCGCTCCTTGCCTCTCTCACCTGTGCTTGATGGACATGCTGATATTGTATGTTCTTGATATGGTTCTGTTTGTTTTAGTCACAATTCTTTGCTCCCTCCGAAGATTTTTGTGTATGAATTTCCTAATTGTCTATCCATGCTTTTTTTTTTTTTCTTTTCTTCTTTTCTTGTTCATAGGTGGAGGGGCTGCAGCTTGTTGGATTGCCTCAAGCATTTCACCAAAGTGGAGCATGTTGATAATTATTGCTGTGGTAGATGTTGGCATACTGCTGCTTTGAAGCATCTCTCTTATAGAACTGACAAAGATGAGGTGATGATTTTTGGCTCACCTGGCCTTTTTCTTTGTCAGTTAACAGCCTAGACCTTCACATTTCTGTATTTTACTGAAATTGGTTGGAGAACAAGATTTCCTTGACTCTGTTAATTAATTGCCCATATTTAGGTGATAATTAAAAGGCTCAGTGAATGTGTTAAGCATGATTCTTGCAATTGCAAACACCTCTTTAGCGATGACGAGATTTCCTGGACTGGTGTTTCACACGCTTTAAAGAAATTGAGCATTATTACATGCCCAAAGGTATGAGATATATATGCTTGCAAATTAAGGAAGCCTTCTAGAGTTTTCTTTAACCTATATGTTAAGTAAGAAACTATTTAATTTTGATATAAATACAACGTTTTGATATATTTTAGATACTCTCCATTCATTTGCAACGTGCGTCAATGAACTGCCATGGTGAATTGGTTAAACTTCAGGTATGCTAAATTACCTTAATGGACAAATTGAATAGTTGTTTCATTAAGATATAGTGTCTGATTACAGGGGCATATTTCTTTCCCATTGTTTCTTGACCTCTCTATATTGGTGGAAACTGCAACAAAAATGGGACAACTGACTTCTGCAAAATATATGCACAACAAAATGAAGGTACAAGATTGGGCATTTGGTCCTCCGATAGGCCAGGAAATGCGGATGCTCCCACATTTGTACAGATTTGTAGGCCAAATCCCTTCTGTAAAGTCCTTGTCAGAAAGTAAGTTTAACCTGCCATCTTGTGAGCTTTTAGGAAGTAAACTTTTGGAAGCTGCTTCTGCAGCCAACAGTGAGGAGGCAGTGGTAACAAAACTGGCTGCTGATTTGAATCAGACCCGCATCATTCCTGACAGAGATTACAGAGAAAAGGTGACTCTCTCTCTCCATAAGTCAACTACATCTGTTCTTCTCGTACCTACGAATGTCATTTTCCCTCGACTGCATACATGGCTTGATTTCAGTTGCTGTTACGCTGCTTGGACTTTTTTGTTACACGTATTTTTCCTGCCAGGTAGAAATCCATAGTTCAAGATCATCACATGGTTGTATGTACTACCTCTTCTCAGTTGTTGAGCATTACGGAAGGCCTGGCAGTGGTCATTATGCTGTTTACAGGAAGGTTGCATCTCATTCATCTTCTGGTGCTACTGGGAAGCCACCTGATTCCATGAATGGATCATGGGTTTATATTTCTGACAGTGAAGTCAAATGCACCAGTGAGGAGGATGTTCTTGCTGCGAAGGCAAGCATGCTTTTTTATGAGAGAGTTGAGGCTGATCTCTGAGAATCAGAATGTTGAAATCTAACTCGACGGACCAAACAAGCCTAGCTATACTATGTGAAACTATTTATGTATGTTTTTCTCTACCTTTAGAAATAAAAGGATAAGCCTTTTAGAGCTCCTTCCAATAGAGAATAGTCTAACACTAGTATGGTCATAGCCTCGGTTCGGAAAGTGGTGCATTCTGATAACGTAGGACATGATGAAATGAATTGAGTTTTTTTTTTTAATTCTCAAAAAAATGAATTTTTTTTTGCAAGTAATACCAAATAGAAATAATGAAGGATAATTTTATTCCATAGACAAGTCAAAGTGATATAACTAAAAAAAAAACAAAAATTGATTGAAACAAAAATGATAACAGAAGGAACAACCACCCAAAGCTCAGAAGGGGGAAAAAAAAACTAAAAAAAATATTAAAAGTATTAAAAAAAAAGGTAATCTAGAACTTGAAAGTTTGAGACACCGCTTGGGCGTGGTAGAGGAGCGGTGCGGCGGGGGGGCGCCAATTGGGTGCCGCAATTTTTTTTCTGTTTGGGGCTACCGCATTTTCCCTTAAACGCAGACCACTGATTCAACACTACGGCCCGCCTTTCTCCTTCGACTTTTTTTCCAAGTGCCCTCCCTTTTCGTGATTCCGTCCTAATTCTTCTTTCTCGTTCGACAATTTACGCAAGGGTAAGCATCAATCTTTCTCGTTCGACAATTTACGCAAGAGTTCGACAATTTGCATGTTGTTCTCGTCATCTTCCATTTATGTTAGCTTGTGGTATGCACATTTTCTGCAATATATGCGAATGCCTTCTTCGCTGTTAGCTTGCGGTATGCACATTTTCTGCAATATATGCGAATGCTTTCTTCGTTGGATTTGTGCTGTTAGATTTGAAAATGTTCGGTGATATGGATTTGATGTGAATGCTACATGTTTTTGGTGGCCCGAATTTTGGTTTGGTTAGTTGTATGATTTTTTTTTTCTTTTATTGCTTAGGGATGCCAACAATCTGATGTTGGATATTTTTGAGTGAGGGTGTATAATGGTTGTGGCATGGTCATTCATGTGCATATAGATCATTTGGGTGGTCTGCATGGGGATCTAACAAAAAAAAAAAAGTGAAAATAAATTAATTTTAGATGCAGCTTTGGAATTGTTATTGTTCTTTGGAGTGGTTATGGCTTGGGGTTGTAGATGTGGATTGGGGTGGCTTTGGCTTGGGGTTGTGGATGTGGTTTGCGGTGGATGTGACTTGGGGTGGTTGTGGCTTGAGGTGGTTGTGGCTTGGGGTTGTCGTGGCTTGGGGTTATGGGTGTTGTCGTGGCTTGGGGTTATGGTGGATATGGCTTGGGGTTATGGGTGTGGGTGGCTTGGGGTGGATGCGGCTTGGGGTTATGGGTGTGGCCGTGGCTTGGAGTTGTGGGTGGATGTGGCTTGGGGTTATGGGTGTGGCCGTGGCTTGTGGTTTTGTGGAGTGGCTTGGGGTTATGGTTGTGGGTGGCTTTAGGGTTATGGTTGTGGCTTGGGGTGAATGTGGCTTCCAGTGGATATGGCTTGGGGTTATGGGTGTGGCCGTGGCTTGGGGTTGTGGGTTTGGCTGTGGCTTGGGCTTATGAGTGGATGTGGCTTGGGTTTATGGGTGTGGCTGGCTTGGGGTTATGGGTGTGGCTTGGGGTGGATGTGACATGGGGTTATGGGTGTGGTCGTGGCTTAGGGTATGGGTGGATGTGGCTTGGGGTTATGTGTGTGGGTGGCTTGGGGTTATGGGTGAGTGTGGCTTGGGGTTATGGATGGATGTAGCTTGGCCTGGTTGTGACTTAAGGTTATGGATGGATGTGGCTTGGGGTTATGGGTGTGGATGTGGCGTGGGGGGGGGGGGGGGTGGGGGGGGGG
>NW_018164513.1:21886-23502 GCF_001263595.1 Phalaenopsis equestris | reverse complement strand
GGGAGCGAGGGGCGTGTGTACAAGAAACAAAAGCACCATTAGCATGGCTTGCCATTCTAGCGAGCCATTAACAGGCCTATTGCCTTCCTTATAATTAAAAGCTAAGAAGAATTGGCAAGAATTCTTGAAAGATTAAATAATTTTCAACCATTGAAGGATATGCCGGGGGGGGGGGGGGGGGAACCACCAAACCCCTTGTGGTTGAACAGTGCATAGTCAGTTTCAACAAGAATGTGTTCCCACTTCATCTTGACAGCTATATGGATTGCCCAACAAATTGCAGTAGCTTCAACTTCAAGAACAGCCTGAGCAATCATTGGACTGTAGAAAAACAATTTACAAGCCCCAGTAAAATCTCTAAACACACCACCAATGCCAGCCCCAGTGTCAGTGAAACTACCATCAGTGTTAACTTTGATCCAAGGGTGATGAGGCTTTATCCAAAACACTTTAGAGATAGTAAAAGGGTTGGGGAGGGGGAATCTCTGAATACTACATATTTCAGGGAAGCCTTTCTGCTTGATCAATTTGCCAATGAAGGCTTTGCAGTTAACAACAGTGTAGCACAAAAGGGAGAAGGTCTTCAAATTTTGCCTTGCTTCTAGCCATCCAAAGGAACCAAGTAACAATAAAAGGAACAACTCGAAGCTTGACATGGTTCCACCCATGCCAGCAAGAATGAAGGGAGAACCAGTCCAAGGACATCAGGCTCACCCTCAAGTTTGTGGTTGGTTCTTGCCAGACATTCTGAGCATAATTGCATTCAAAGAAAAGTTGTGGAAGAGATTTTCAGCAGTGAGGAATAAATGCATCTAGAAGGGCCTCTCAGTCCATTAATTTTAAAGAGATCATCAACAGAAAATAGCTTATAAAATGTTCTCCAGTAGAAAAAAGACATAGGAGTAAGGAACTTATTCTAGATGGATTTCCCCCAAGGAACAGATTCCCATCTAAAAAGGCTTGGAATAGATGTCTTTTGATAAGGTTTGCAGTTTGCAAGTGTTTAGCACTAGTCCGTCTTGTTGTTCTCTGTTGAAAGGTACTTTAGATATACAAGCAACAATAATAGGATTCAACAGGGATAGGAGAGTCTCCTCACACCAGGAATCACCATTCCAACAGTCAACCACCAAAAGATTAGGATCATAAACAGCTGGGCTGGGCAATAACAGATCCTGTGGACACTACTGATCCAACCAGAAATGCACTCTTCCATTTCCAAGGTCCCATAAGAATAGTTGCTCAGCCTGCAGCCTAACCTTTAATAACTGGACCCATATTTTGGAATCCCCCAACTTCATGTTTATCAAACTGGGATGAGAGTGTTTGTAATATTTTCCCATCATAAATTTGGCCCAAAGAGATTTCTGCATCCTGAATTTCATCCATAATTTACACATATTCACCTATTGGAGTTGCTGCAGTCCTTTGAAACCCAGACCCCCAGCCAATGTTGGTTTAGTTGCCTTTTGCCAGCTAGCCCAGTGCAATTGAAGTCTTTGGCCAGACCAAAGAAACCTGTTGAAGCTTCTTTCTAGATGCAATTGGGTAGATTTCTTCATAGAGTGACTTGTAGGATGTATGAAGGGAAGGATATATATATATATATATATATA
>NW_018164513.1:12994-21795 GCF_001263595.1 Phalaenopsis equestris | reverse complement strand
TATATATATATATATATATATCCAATATGCTATTTTACACAAGTTGGTGATATAATAAATCTACATATAATTCAAGTGTAAAAATATAACAATTAAATATTATACCTAATTAGTTTATTATGAGCAATAAATGAAACTTATAACAAGTGTAAAATGGGATAATAAAAGCACGTCTATCAATCTTATAAAGTAATTATCTGTCTACTTCAAATTATAAGTTAATGCTCTTAATTGGGAAGGGTATGTTTTATTTAACATTAGAATAAAAAGAGTTGAAAATTAATTACATACCTCAAGGTGAAAAAAATGATATTTTTAGATATTCAAAGGTTCAACTAATGATATTACATAATTTAGAAATCAAAATATAATCAACTATATTATTAAATATATTAAACATAATTGCCGATTAGATCAGGTGCAAAATAATTAATATACTATTATTATTATTATTATCATATATAAAGATGGTGGTTCTACTTGCTCTGTAGGGTTTGCGCCATGACAACTCTTGCTCCTCTGGTAACGTTGAGTTTGGTTTCGGTTTGGAGGTGTTAGTTACTACTGTGCTCTAGCCTAGCGTCTTCCTCCTCTTGGGGACTTGTTTTGTTGCGGTTTTGTGCTTTCTCGGTTCTCTGATATTCAAATTTTATTGTTCCATTGGTTTGGGGTTCTCTTTCTTCTGGATTTTCTGGGCATGTTTTGTTTGGCTGTTGTTTCTTTCTAGCCTTCTTTTCTTGTTCGAGGGCCCTTCATACTTCGGGGAAGGCATGGCGGCTGACTTAACAACAGTCGACCCAATTTTTTTTGGTAAATGCTCTTATGATGAGGCGGTCGGTAATGTTGTTAATGGTTCTTCCCTTAGGTCCAAGCTGGTGTTTCTCCAAGCCTTTCATGAGTCCATTGAAGGCAAAGCAGAATGCCACTTTGTGAAAAAAGGGATTAAAAAGGTTGACAAACATGCTTTAATCTTTTCGGATGTTGAATTTTCCAATTTGGTTGATAACTTTAAATTCACTTTGATTGGAAAATTCCAATTGGGTCATTGTAGGATGGAGTCATCAGGAGAGCCTTTGATGATTTCAAATTGATGGATAATTGGAAGGTGGGATTATTTGATGGTAGGCACATAATGATCCAACTTGCATTGGAGGAGGACTATGCTAAAATCTTCTCTAAAAAGTAAATTGTGATTGAGGGACAACAAATGAAACTTTTGAAGTGGTTAACTGACAATCAAGAGCCACCTATCATCCCTATCTGATTTAAAGATGAAACTTTTGAAGTGGCAACTGACTTTGACCCTAATCAAGAGCCACCTATCATCCCTATCTGATTTAAATTGCTTGGTCTCAAGTTACACTACTTCCATCATCAAGTACTCTTCTCCATTGATGCTATTATGGGTAGACCAATGAAACTGGACATCTCTACTTTTAATTTAACCAGACCCTCAGTTTCAAGGATTCTGGTGGAAAGATATATAACACTGCCCTAAGTTAATGAAATTTGGTTGGTTAAAACCCATAATGGTTATTGGCAACCAGTAGCCATGGAACAAAAGCCATACTACTGCAATCACTGCAGAATGTTTGGTCATACGCAAGAAATATGTTATAGGATCCACCCCTCTTTGAGACCCTCCAAAGCTGGACCTTTTGAGGCTTGTTTTCCTGCTCATACTGAGGATAAGACCTCCAAACAGGGGGTAGATATGCCTACCCCACTCCATGCTCCTCCACCTTTGGATCCCCCCTTCCCTCAGGCAGGAGATACAACATATAACACAATTATTGATTTGGATTTGACACCAAGAGAAGTGCATGTAACCCCATTTAAATACTGTTGCTTCTGAGGTGAGGAAAGAACAATCTCCCACTACTGTAGATTCATAAGAGGATGGTTCTAAGAACTCTTTAAGGGATTCTTTGGATGATGACACAATCCAACAGATGAGAGCTACTCTGAAGGAAGATTGGCATGTCTAAAAGACAAAGAAGAAGAAGAAAGGGTTGCTAGAACTAAGAAATTTGCAGCAAGACACTCTAGTTTTTGCTGGTGGTGGCTCCCATCAGTTGATGATGAAATCTATGCCTAGAACAAGGAGGGGTAAATCTACCTCTTTTGGATGATGAATCTGTTGTGCTGGAATGTTAGGAGATTGGCTCATCCTAAGTCCCTTAACAGAATCCTCTATCTTAATAGGATGTACAAGTTTTGGATCATTGCTATTTTGGAGCCTTTGGTATCCAAAAACCCCAACAGAATAATTAAAAGCTTCATGGTTTTTAAATTCTTTCTAATATCAACAATAAAATTTGGTTACTCTGCAGACATGAGGTGTCATGGACTGTCCTTTGGGACAACCCACAATTTATCCACTTATCCATTGATTTTGCAGAGACATCTGACCATGCTACATTTATTTATCCCGGTAGCTCTCTTGCTGCAAGGAAGGAGCTATGGAGGGAACTCATATCAATCATCCAATCTCTCAATTCCAAATTACTATTAGGAGGGGATTTTAATTGTTTAGCTGCACCAAATGTGAAACTAGGGGGGAGACCCCTTATCATTTAGCAAATGACCTTCAATGACAATATTCAACTAGCTGGTCTTCATGATTTGGGCTTCAATGGCCCTAAATACACCTGGAGAAGAGGTAAGCTGTGGGAAAGACTTGATAAAATGCTTGCTAGTGATGCCTGGTTGAATGACTTCCTACATACCTCTATTTATCATTTACCCATGATCGGGTCTGATCACAGACCTCTCCTGATATCCATTTTGGCTTCCCAAAGCAAAGGTAAATCCAATTCCAGATATCTTAACATGTGGTCTTCACATCCAGATTTTGTTAATCGGGTGACACAAGCATGACAAGGGTAACCCTCAGGTTAAGCTATGGATGTTGCAAAAGAATTTAAGCGAACACCTCCAAAATTGGAATTGGTTAGTTTTTGGGGATATCAATGCCAAAGTGAAGGATGCTGAATGATTGGTTACACAGCTGGAAGGACAATTAGAAACTAATCCTGATGCTGAAGCTGCTCTATTTTCAGCCAATGAATTACTTATGAGGGTGCCATGTCCAAATTCTATGAGGGGGACAAAAATTCAAAATACTTCCATGCTTGATCAATTACAAGAGGCAATGAAACACCATATATAAGGTACTGGACTCTACTGGGGTCTGGTTAACTTTTGCTGATAGCATTGCTTCTAGTGCAGTGAATTATTTTCAAAGGTTGCTCTCACAACTTCTTGACCCCAGAACCTCTGTCAGTGTGAATCTGTTTTGTCAATACAAAAAATATACCAATTAAATTAATCTAACTGGTATCCCTCATGAGGAGGAGATCTGTAATGCTTTGAATTCCATTGATAATCACAGAGTGTCTGGTCCAGATGGCTTTTCTGTATATTTCTATACGAAGACCTGACCCATAATCACATGATGTTATTGATTTCATACAATGCTTCTTCAAGGGGGTGGACCTACCCAACTACTTTAGAGGTTCTACCATTACTCTCTTACCTAAAGAAAAGGCTAGACAGAAATGGGATCAGTTCAGACTTATTAGCCTCACTAATGTGATGACAAATATCATTAGTAAAGTCCTTGCCACTAGACTACAACCTCATTTACCATACTTAATCTGTGAAAACTAGTCTGCCTTTATTCATGGGTGAAGCATAGTGGACAATGCTCTTTTGGCCTAGGAAATACTACAAGATCTGGACAAAAATTGTAGAGGTTGTAATGTTATCTTCAAGCTAGATATCATGAATGCTTATGATACTATTCATTGAGGCTTCATAAGGGAGGTCCTTTTGTCTAGTTGACTCTCTACCCACTTCACTGATCTCATTAACAAATGGCTTGCTAACAATGCCCAACCCATCCTTATTAATGGGCAAGTCCATGGATTCTTCAGCTCTTCTAAGGGAATCAATAAGGGAGACCCATTTTCACCCTCAATTTTCATTCTTGTGTTTAATTACCTCTCTAAAATGCTTAACAATATCTCTGTATGCTCCCGTCATACCCTTTTTAATCACAGATCAAATATTGATGTTACCCATTTAACATATGCTGATGATATCATTCTTCTTTCCAAGGCTACCAATCCTGCATTGTAGTTGATACATTAATGCTTCATGGATTTTCGGTCATATCCAGGGATGCAGTTTAATACACACAAATGTAATGTTGTGTTGAGCAAAAGAGTTAAGACTCCTATCAGACACTAGATTACTGACCTAATTGGCTTCTGACCTACCATTCTTCATCTTAAATATCTGGGAGTCCATTGATTAAAGGCAGAACCAGGCAAATCCAATTTGATGATATTTTGTCCAAAACACAAGATAAATTGAGTTGTTGGACGAATTCCTTTCTATCTAATGGAGGGAGAATCACTCTATTGAGAAGTGTACTGTCTGCTTTCCCCTCTTATACACTACAGATGGTTATAAAAAAAGAGCTCAACTTTTTCTGGAAAGAACTTTTAATAGGTTCATATAGTCAGGACAGAGGAAGCAAGTTCATTGGGTTAGCTGGACTAAGGTGTGCAAGCCTCTTACTGCTGGGGTGCTGCGATTTAAAAGTTTCCATGACATCAAGCATATCAACTTCTGTAAACTTTGGATAAAGTTCCCTTCTCAATAATTTCTTTCGGCTAGATTTATGTGAGGGAAGCACTGCAAGGAGTAGCACCCCACTTTGCTCTCTAGGAAGGTGGGGGAGTCTAGATTCTGGTCAAACATGCTTAAGGTTAAGAACAAGGTTGCAGAGTTATTCATTTGGGGAGTGGGGGAAGGTAATATCAACTTCTAGTTAGATAACTAGACTAGTTGGGGTAGATTAGCTGCCCCTCCTACGACTAATTTGAAACTCAAAGTGGCAGACTTATGGGAGAATGAAAGTTGGAATATTCAGGCTTTACATAATATTCTAGATACATCTCAATTCAAATTAATCCTGAATATCCAAATTGACCTTCAAAAAAGGATAGGATGGTGGTTAAAAAGAATAGTTCTCAAAGTTTATTTGCCTATATATACACAACTTGTGATCAAGTGCAAGCTGTTAGATGGGATAAAGAAATATGGGGTAAATTCATTTTCCCTTCTATGTCCTTTTTTTTGCTGGAGGTTATTTTTAAAACTGCTGCCCACTGATGATATATTAAAGCTTACAGGGCTTAGCGGGCTTTCCTGCTGTGTGCTTTGTAGACAAGAGGAGGAACATATTCACCACCTATTTTTCAGCTGCCCTTTTGCTCAGAAGGTCTGGCATCATCACCTCCATTCTTTGAAGACCGGATCCTTGAATCTTTCTTGTCATTGTTTCCCCCAAGGTTTGTTGGACTAGCAGCAGGCACACTTATCTCACTGCCCTTTTGCTCAGAAGGTCTGACATCATCACCTCCATTCTTTGAAGACCGAATCCTTGAATCTTTCTTGTCATTGTTTCCCCTAAGGTTTGTTGGACTAGCAGCAGGCACACTTATCTCCTGTTCCTTGAATTGTAGCCTGGTTTGTTTGGATGGCTAGGAACCATGTAAAGTATGAGGGATCTCTTCTGGGGGAAAAATTGTTGCCAATAACTGTATTTCACACCTATTAAAACACTCCAAGTTTAAGCAGTTCCTTGATGTATGCTCCAAGCTAACCGACAACCTTGCTAGGCGTTCCCATGTCTCCCTTGTTTTTTGGCAGTTCCACTATGCTGGGTGGATTCAGGTGAACACTGATGACCACTTCTATAATTAAGATGTTGGTATTAGGTGGGGGCGGGGGGGTTGAGACTGTTACTGTAGTTGTTTATTATATTTTTAGTCTCCTTTTTTGGCATTGGATGCTTTGGAGGCCAAAACCATTGCTATATATCAGGCTTTCCTTCTTGCTGTCAGGGGTAGCTTTCAATAGCTCCATGTTGAATCAGATTCCCTAAATTCGGTAAAGATTCTCAATAGAAAATTGGAGTGTCCATGGCATTTGCTAATCTGGTTTAGACTCATCCACAATATGGAGGCCTATATCAACATAAGATACACTCATACACCAAGGGAAGGAAATCATCCGACCAATTGGCTAGCTAGGGCTTGTGTTCATACAGAGCAAACCATCATTAACAAAGAGGTTTTTCCCGCTTTATCTTTCCTTTTATAGGGGAATAAATTGAATCTCCCTTTTTCGAGAATTTTGTAACCTTCCCTTTTTTATTTTTAATGATATCCCTCCATACTCATAGATACAACATGTATCTAGAGTATGAGGATTTTTGGTTAAACAAACACACACACACACACACACACACACACACACACACACACACACACACACACACACACACAGAAACATATAAAATTCACATTAGAATAAAAAGAGAAATACATATAGTAACAAATGGAGGTTAGCAATTAAGATGCTCGTGCGGTCAGGGAAGGAGGAAGCATAGTTTCAGTCTGTTGCCTTCGACCAAGGAGAACAAAAAGAGAAGGAGAAATGAAGCTTTAGCGGATTTGCAAGAAACCATGAAGCTTCATTTCTCCAAAAATTTGACAGAAGGATGAATAATTTAACTCATTACAAAAGCTGGAGAGAAGAATGAATCTCTAGCGGATTCGCAAGAAAAAAAGCTTTAGTGAGGGATTTTTGTGTCAAATCACATCATAGAATTTTTAGAAGTCTTCTATCTAGATAACCAGGCATGACTTTTTGAAAATAATATATCCCCTGGAAGGAAGAAAATGTTATCTTAGAAGTTGGTCTGGATATCTAGATGATGAAAATCTTTGTCAGTCTACGAAACTAGGATTTTTCCCTTTCCTTACGGATGTAAGATAAAGTTTATTTTAATTATTTAGTCTCGTTCCCTATAAGGGCAACCCTCATAGTTAATAACTTCCTTAGAGCTACGAGCTCAATAGGAAAATCTAATTAATGTAATGAGTCAAATTATCAAAGGTAATATTTTTATAATTTAAGTGGTTAAGGATAAAGAAAGGATCTAATTGAAAGAATTAAACTCAAGTGAAAGGGACTTACATTCTGATGACAATTTGTCATGGGAAAGGCTCGAATGTGGGGATCTATTCATTCAACGAAGAAAGTTCAAAACCAATAGAAAATTTAGAATGATCATATAGTGAATTTACATTGATCAGATAAAGTCAAAAGTTTACTAAGGAATATTGAATTTGAATGATTGAAATGATTTGAATCCTTGAGTTAAGGACAGAGTCCAATGAGAAGGATTTCTAGATGAGAATGAAAAACATCTTAGACTCCTACGAGGAATTTTAAGGGGTTGAGTAACCAAGAATTTGAGAATAACTTTCCCAATCAGATGCTTTTTGTCATCACGGGGACATTGATATCTGTTAACTATAACTAATCTTGTAACTAGGAATCCCGCTTAAACGTCGTAACATAGACGATTCTTAGTTTCGAGGCGATTTGAAATATCTTCATGAGTAACCATGGGTTACATCATACTAAGGAAATCATTCTAGTCTCAGGGGATAAGTTTATTTGTTTTATATGTTCTTGTCCCTAGCACTAACTAGGTTGTATTAAACTAACTTAGATTTCTATACGTAGAATAACTTAAGGTAAGTGTATAATGCTCAATTTGGTGTATAAGTTAGCAAATCTAAGGTTCATGTTATATCTACCTAGGTTCTGTTCTTATTTTTTATCTTGGTGTATTTTAAATGTTATTTGAGATTCAATATTTAATTTATGTTTTGTTTAAATTACTAGGTTTGTTGTGGTGAGAAATCAAAATTTTTCTAAGTTTTTGAGTTTAATTCTCTTTAGGATTTGATTTCAATTTTTGTAGAGAAAGCCTTCTTGTGAGAGGTTTTCATCCTTCTTTTTGTTTTATCTATATTTTTATTGTTTTTTTTGTTTTTGAGGACTACACATGGAATATAAAACATAATACTAGGCATGAAAATGACATTTTTTTAGCTTGGATAAGATTTGGGGTTAGTATTGAGTTGAGCTTGATGTAATAGGTCAGTTGGTTTGGGCCCGAGTTGAACCTGGGTTGGACTTAAGTTGAACCTAGGTTAACCTAGGTTCGACCTAGTTTGGCCATGGTTGGAGCTGGGTTGAACCGAGGTTGACCTTAGTTGACTTGGGTCAGACCTGGGTTAACCTGAGTTGGAGCTGGGTTGACCTAGGTTTGATCTAGGTTAACTTGGGTTGACCTGGATTGGACCCTGGTTGGATTTGAGTTGGACCTAGGTTGACCTGGGTAGGACCTAAGTTAACATAAGTCAAACCTGAGTTGACTTGGGTCAGACCTAGATTGGATCTAGGTTGGACCAAGGTTGATATGGGTTGAACATTGGTTATGTTGGACATGGGTCAAACCTGGGTTGGACCTGGATCAAACCTAGGTTGACCTGTGTTGGACCTTGATCATACCTAGGTTGACCTGTGTTGGAACTGGATTGACCTTGGTTGGAACTGGATTGACCTTGGTTAGAATTGGGTTAGGTCTGGTAGGGTTTGGGTTGGGTAGGTTGGATCTGGGTTGGAATAGGGGTTTGGATTGGGTCAAGGGGTTGGGGTTAGGCCAAATTCGGGTCGACCTAAGTCAAACCCAAACCCATGCCTAATCCAACGCTACTGAGTTGGGTTACCCTAGCATAAACCTAAAACTAAAATAGAAGTACTTAAATAAAAGATGAGTGAAGAGTGACTTGTTAAAGAGAAGACTGATCGGAGGAGGGAAATTTCTTCCTTCTTCTTCCTCTTTTCTCTACAATTCTTCACTACAA
>NW_018164513.1:8028-12894 GCF_001263595.1 Phalaenopsis equestris | reverse complement strand
CCTTTTAAAGTAGTATATTAACCATTTATTTGAGACAAAAAAATTCAAAATTAAGATCATCATTATTTAGGCGGTTTAAGAAATTAAATGAAGATAACTCTAGAATTAGATCAAGTTACAAACTTAACAAATACATATACTATACTTGATTGCTAGCAATTGATCTTTAAAATGAAGCGCTATTTAACTCCACACTGTAGCTGAGATGATTCATAGTTTAAACATATATAAATGTAATCACAAAAATTACATGGTGATAATTAATTCTGTAAATGATTCAATGTATTTGACTTTTCAATTGCACCAAAAGGTCTCACCATACTATCATGTTAGTAAAAGGAGATGAACCCTAACCAACAATATCTCCATCCAAAATTATCTTTTACCATTGCGATATGCCATGCAAGCAATAGCTGATATAAATATCAAACAAAAGGAGAAAAAAAAAACATAGCGACTAGGAAGACTAAGAGTGCAGTTGGAGCAGATCCTGCTTTTTCAAGAGACTGCTGTAATAGTGCTTCCTAGAGAAGCAGCTATTCAGAAGCTACTAGAAAATTGTTGATGAAGAAGCAGGTGTTTATTTGGGAGATCTTTTGTGCTGGTGCTATTTATGTTGACAAAGACTCTTTTGCACTTATATACATAATATATTGAAATAAGTGTAGTTTTTAGAATATTCATAACTAAATTATATAAAGAGGTCGTACTGCTAAAAAAATAAACAATCCAGTCCCAAATACTCTAACACATAAAAAAAGAGGATTAGCTATTTGAAGTAAATGAATACAATAATGATGAAAAAAATAGTAATCAGCAAGACTAGAATGATAATTGTCTTGAAATCATGATGATCAAGTAATCGGGACAATATGCTCTCCATCCCTGCATCTCTCCTCGACTGATCACGATCTGGAGGTACCTCGTCAGTGTCATCAACTCAACGGAAGTATTCACAATCTACAAGTGTCTTGTTTTTGAGATAAGAATAAAATCTTCTTCCGTAGTTGCATTTCCTCTTGGACTGGTACTGAACACACCTATAATCGCAACAAAGTGGAACTTTCGAAGTGCTTGATGATCTTGAGCTCATATTTCCTATTATTATTATACAATATTGCTCTAATAAAAAAAATTAAGTTAATACAACATTCAAGAAATTCTAAAAATATATAACTAGTCTAAAATTAAGACTTAAAGTTTATCGGTGTACAGAAAAAGAAAAGTACAACACAAGTTACTATATATATTTTAAAAAAATACATCGAGAAAAACCATAGAGATCAAATAAGAATCTTCAACTACAAATAACTAGGTGATGCTCCATAAGTAACATCGTTAAATTCACCAAAGCATCAGTAATCTCCTCTCTCAACTGTAACATCTCCTTGATGACACTTCCCTCAAAAGTGTTGTACTTGTTAGTCCTACATTCTTCTTCCTGCACTGAAGGTTCGACTTGAGGTTGGTTAGCTTTCTCAAGCATGTAGGTTGGATCATCATATAAGACCCTGGAATCAATATCATATTGGGATGGATGCCTCCTTATAAAATTATGGAGCGTAGTCATTGCAATGACTATCTTCACATATTTTTTGAAAGAAAATGTAGGCATATATTGGAGTATAACCCATTTATTCTTACATACACCGAATACTCACTCCATAACACTATGTAATGACGACTGCCTTTTGTTAAAGAGCTCATTCCTCAATCTAATCACTTGACTACTGTGCTCAAAATCGGGGAGGTGATATCTCATGCCGGGAAATGGCTTCAAATAACCCCGTTGCAGTAAATATTCTCAATCAACAAGATAATACTTTTCTGAATAAAGATAACATTAGTAGATTAGTTCAAACAGAAGCATAAAAATGATGGTTTAGTTAAATGCACATATCTGTTGAAGGCATTGAGAATTTGTATTTGTACCACTGATACACTAAAATATATAGTATTTTTATACACATTTTTGTATCTATTTTTGAGATATTACGCATTAATAGAAGGTATTTGTGTGTTTTTCTTTCAGATACAATTAAAAAGGTGAAAAATGCTAAAAAAAGTGAAAAAGGATCAAATTTTGAGCAAAAACATAAAAATGACACAAAAGTATTTTGGCGCCTAAGCGCCGGCTAAGCGTCAGAATTGGCACTTAAGCGCCGGCGAAACAGAGGCCGCGCCTAAGCGCCAAAGGTCCCGCGCTTAAGCATCAGTGACTGTTACTTGACTGGTTAATTTTGAAAGGACATTTGAGGCTCCTATTGACAAAAATGGGTGATTATAATCACTAAGGGCGTAAATATAATTAAAGAACTTGTGAAAGGAAGCATCTCTTGGTAAATACATCGAATCAGAACACATTTTGAAGAGATACCAAGACACCTCTTAGAAAATTATAAAAGAAGGAAGTTAAGATTTTTTGAAGGGGGGAGTTTTGAAAAATTTTACGGAGGTTCTGAAAAGTTCTTGAATAAGTTGATGCGGAATTCGAGAAAAGTAATATTAAATTAATAATAATGATGCAATGTAAACCAAATAATAATGTAACTTTAATGAAAATATTTTATCTCTAAAACCTCTTTTAAAGTCCCAATTCCCTTTTACATATAACGCAAATATACGTATCATTCAAGTAATACATGGCTCTAATGGAGTCCTAGATATCCATCATACATAGAAGTTTGAAGTTAAACTAAAAATAAAAAAAAAAG
The DNA here is from genome assembly GCF_001263595.1 of Phalaenopsis equestris. NCBI lineage: Eukaryota > Viridiplantae > Streptophyta > Magnoliopsida > Asparagales > Orchidaceae > Phalaenopsis > Phalaenopsis equestris. Next base: position 10,180 of record NW_018164513.1, on the reverse strand, counting down.
TAAATTACGAAGTTTGAAGTTAAACTACTTAAGTGAAATGCTACTAAATATGCAGATGTACGACTATAACAAGTAAATTAAACTAGATGCTAAACTTTCAAAAGTAAAGGTTGTTGTTGATGAAAAGTTCAAGTATGAAAAAACATCCTTCCCCTTTACAATGAAAATATGGTTTGTGAAGAAATTGAAATCATTTGAAAATATATTTAAAAAATATTTTGTGCAAAATAGGAGCAATCATATTCTCTACCCTCTTGTGCCCAAATTCCGTGGTTAGCCTGGGAGCATACCGGCTGTCACTCTAGAGCTTTCACTATTCCATCACCTGAGGGCTAACATGCTCGCATTAGTTTCCAATTAACTAAACTAAATTAGGGATTCTAATGCCACAAAAAAAATCTTCCAATTCTACATCCAACAAAGTATATTTCACTATTTATTTGCGCCCAATCCCATCGATGACATACTCTCCCATGAAATCAAATGAGATTCTCCCTTTTTGTAGAAATCATCTCCCCATTTTAGAACAAATGTTTCTCAACACATTTTAACAATTCAATTGATCAGATCAAAAAGTAAATGAAGATTGGTGTTCAAATTATCACAAATTATTGACATTTAAAACTATATAAAACAAATCAATTCTTCACAAAACTATATCTTAAAGTACAAGTTTACAAACAAAAGAAATGAAAAATACAACTTAACTCACAATCCTTCCCAAGCAAATTTCTAGAAGTTCTCTCCAAGCCTTTCTCTCTTTACAATTACTCCCAATTCTCTCTTAGAAAAGTAATGAAGAAGAAATCTCTCACCTTCTCTCTCCACTTAAAACCTCAGAAGAAAATCTCCTCTTCTCTCTCTCTAACTCACGCAAATTCTCTCTCTCCCTCTCGTCACACTCTAGAAGTCCCTCTTCCTTTTGGTCTGCTTCCTCTCAAAAGAGTTTCAATTTCCCTCCAAAATTCAAAAGTCAAAACTTTGAATTTCAAAAGATGTTCCTCCTTGATCAATGAGTCAAATCCCTTCATATTGGAATCTTCCATAGTGTCTAAATGCATTGAATCACTCCATGGGGTGTTTAGCACAAGTGTCCCTTTGAAAATTCACGCAAAATTCATCTTGAACTACTTTAATTTGAAAATGTCGCGCGTGGCGCATCATGCGTCAGAGCTCTGGATTTTGGCGCATCATGCGCCAAACCCCAAAATCGGTTGTTTTGCTCCAAATTTTGCTCGATTTGCCATTTTTCCTCCAAATTCTTAAAAATAATATACCTGCAACAAAAATATAAAAATATCTTTCTTTAAAGTGCAATATCACAAAAAATAAGCATAAAAGGGTACTCAAAACAGTATATTATTTCTGTGTATCAAAATCCCCCAAACTTAAATGTTACTTGTCCTCAAGCGATACTTTTATTACATAAAAGCTTATGACTTTAGGATAAAGATTAATTTATCACTTCTATACTTTAGTTCAATAAATAGAATAGTAAAATTTAAGAAAAACATTCAATAACTTAGGTTCAAACTCCAAGTCTAGGAATATTTAGTAATCAAATTTAAGATTTTTGAATCTCTATTCTTTTCAAGAAGAATTGCAATTTATCATGCTAAGGACCTTTAGAACCTTCATAAGAAAAAGAAATTCATAAAAACTTTACTGAAAATGCTACTAATACTTCAATACAAGTTTAGAAAGTGTAGTAAAGCTCATTCCTTAAGTTGATTCAAGTGAAGCAAATTTTTTATTAGGCATCTCCTCAAGCTTCTCCTCAACTATTTTTTTCTTTTAGGATCTTTTTAATCATTTCTTTTATTTTTCTTTTTCCTTTTTCAGGTGAGGATTACTATATCTGGACAGCCTTTAATAGTTTTGGACTTCACTATCCTCTTCTTAAAGTCAAAACTCCATACCTCTCCTTACTTAATAAAGTAATACTAGTTTATGGTTTTTCATAAAGCCTCATTCCTTTCTTCTTACATGAAACTCTAAAATTCTTAACACTTCAAAAATACAATTTTCCTTTACTAAAACTAGAAAAACATAGGCTTATCCTATCATACCAAATATATTTAACTTTAGAATTGACCTTCATTATTAAAAACCTTTTATTTAAATTTACTATAATATTTATAAACATAAGTAT
>NW_018164513.1:0-2300 GCF_001263595.1 Phalaenopsis equestris | reverse complement strand
TTTGATTTCTAGTCTCAACATAAAAACAAACATACTAACATAATAAAAGAAAAATACAGGATAGTAGTTTTCTGAGTTTAAAATTTTAAACTAGAGTTAGCAAGATTTTTAAATTTTCATAAGACACTAAATCAAGTTCAATCCCTAACCAACTAACATAATAATCAACACATAACAACAATTACTACCCTAGAAATTAAAAAACTATACTAACAAAACACAATATCACAACACAATTAAAAAAAATAAAATTCTCACACATCAGAGAGTCTAAACAAATACACAAATGCAAATGTAGTAAGTCCAAACCATATAGACCGACACATATTACAAACATCAAAATAAATAACTCAGTCCTCCGCCTCATCATCCTCAGAATCACTGCTATTCCAGACATTTGTGGACTCATAATCAGGGTATCTATGATATGGAGGAAATTGCACTCTTGGGTTACCCCTAATGAGGTTTTCCAGAGATGAATGAAATTTCTCTTCATAATCACTTTTTCTTCTATTATACCCATCGATATGATCTGTAAAGCTTTCTAAATTTCTTACCTTATCTGCGGTATAGTTGATATTTTCCATCATCCTCTGCAATATTTGAGTTTGAGTTTCTGTAGACTCACCTCTAGACGTAGAAGCTCGTGAGGTAGATGGTCAAGATGTAGAAGCAGCAGACGTTGCCATTCCATAACTCCTTGAAAATCCTCCTCTCCAGCCAAAAATAGAATGTTCCAAATATGACTTCACATTAACACTTGTGATTGGCTTTAGAGGCAATAGTACTTCCACCCAGCTATCATATCTCACTCCAGCTTGCTCACATAAAGAAAAGATCAAGGAAGCAAACCCCAGACCTGTAGTAGTAAAGTAAGTGACATAACTGATAATAGTCTGATCAATCAAAGCTTCAATGTTGATGAGCTTGGCTTCCTGAATACAATAATTCAACGTTGCTCTCTCTTTGGTAACTTCATTAAGATGATTTGTAGGTAATAAACGGGCTGAAATAAAATAGTTTCATGCCTTCGAAGGTGCATTCAAATTTGAGGAGGAAATATTGATTCTTCTTTCATTTGTAATTTTCCAGAGCCGTTTTCCAACAGTCAAATAGGAAATAATCTCTTCTAGCTCCATCTCAGTAGAACTATAGTTCACATAAAAACACAAAGTCTCAGGTGGTAAATAGTAAAACATATTGATTACCTCTGATGAAAAAGGTACCAATTTTCCTCTAACCATAACTCGATCGTCTTCAACCTCAAGTAGGTTAGCATAAAACTCCCTAAATACAAAAATAACGTCCATAGCAGAAAAACAACAGAATTGTTCTCATTGTTTGTGAACGATCAGATCTTCTACAGATCCACCTGGATTTTTGAAACAGCTCTCTTGGATAAGCTTTTGTGATTGTAGAGCATCACTGTACCTATCTTGAGCTTTCGAACTCACAAATTTACTTGAATCAAAGTGGCTTTTTCTTTTGCTCCTCTTCATTCTTGGTGCCATTGTATAAATTACATAAAATTCCACAATAACTTCAAAAATTAAGTCTAATATACTAAACTCAACTCTTGTAAGTATAAACTACACTTTCTATGCAATATCCATATATGTTTCCTCATTTTTCACCATGAATAATGATTTTCAAATTATTCCAAATGTACTCAAAATACATGGTAAAAATCCAAAATGTTTACATAGAAGTGAAGCTCTTACCTCAAAAAATCTAAATCTAGCACATTTTTCTCAATTCCAATAAGAAATCTCGACGAAATGGCTTGCCCTAGACTTCCAAATCGCGAACTCGAGAGGTTGAAGGTGATGGTGAGAGTAAAAAATGACAATTTTTTGGTTTATTTTTCACTTTTAATCGTTCGCGAACCGATTTTTGTTCCGGTTTTCATGAATCGACGCTTAAGCGCTGATAAGTGGCGCTTAGGCGCCTGCCTTTCGGGTTACATCACGCTTAAGAGCGAGAATGTGGCGCTCAGGCGCCAGTGCATGATTTTTGTTATTTTTGAACTTAAGTAAAATGCACTATAAGCCTAAGTATACTACCCCTAAATAGTCTCATAACACTTAAATAACTATTTTCCTCTCCCTTAACTCTCCTTTTTCCTCAAAATTCTCCAAAATAACTAATTCGATTTGAGGCTAAAAATAACACAAATTTTCAAAAGAAAAAACATATGCATTCATTCACAAATAAGTACAAATACATATAATACTTAGTTCTCACACTGAATAGTCTCAGATGAGTAAATCTTCTAAATACAAACACTAAACAAACTAACA
>NW_018164512.1:854832-855327 GCF_001263595.1 Phalaenopsis equestris | reverse complement strand
ACTTTTCCCGAGACTCCAGATTTAATTCACATAAAATGCCCACCGACGACGCCCTTGAGGCCGCCGACGGTGAGCTCGGCGGTTATGTCCAACGATGCATTGAATGAGGACGAATTTTGTAAGGGTGCTTAGACAACACTTGGGAAAACTCATCGACATCTTTAAAGAGAAGACTTTGACCGAAAATAGAAGAGGGGGAGGCTCAAAATTGAAGTGTGGAAAAGTGTACAGAGTCTAAATTGTGAGGAATTCTTTGAGAGATTATAAGAGTGGAGGGAAAGTGAGAGATTTCTTCCCCCTTGCCGCTTCGAGGAGGAATTCTGTGTGTTGTAAAGAAAGAAAGAGATTCAGAGGAACTTCAAGGAATTTGCTTGGGGAGAAATTAGAGATAAGTTTATTTATTATTGTAGTTTGTATCACTTTGATTTTATATATGAATTCCGAGTTTTGTTGTGTTTTCCCCATGAGATCTGAGTAGTTTTCTCTGTCTTTCTC